>NC_085138.1:403125744-403377981 GCF_035046485.1 Aedes albopictus | reverse complement strand
AGATGCTCATACACATTTCTAACTACGTCCTTATTTTATTACTGGGATGTTGTTCGAAATTTTCTTGGATTTTGGCAGCAATGTCATGACTAAACGTAGAATAATGCTTACAATTTTTTTTTTTTATTATATAATAAAAAAGTTTATGTGTATTTGTCAATTTGTTCTATAGCTATTAACAATTTCAAAAATCCAGATCTAAATGAAAGCTTAAGGCATTAATATCAATCCTATCGTTATTTTCATTAACATGGCAGATATATTTTACCAACAACTTCAAAATCTTCACTCGGTTCACTTTTTGTATTCCTCCCAATGATGGTTTTATGAGGTCATCGAATGTCAGCCGTCTCCATCCATTCGTTATGCCAGTCAATCTTCGCTGCAGGACCGTCCACGCCGGGCCTACACGAGCGCATTCGCAAAACTTGTGCTGGAGTGTTTCGATGTGGGTTCCGCAGTGTGAACAATTTTCGTCTGCCACTCGCTGCATTACGAAGAGCAATTTTCGGTGCTCGACCTTCTCATTGATGAGCAGATAGAGTTGTGTTCGTTCCGCCGAGGAAAGCTGTCTGTTGTGAATGTTCAGCCATGCACGTGGCCAGTCGGTCGCCGGACTGTTTCGTTCCACCTTGGGTACCTCGGTTTGCTCCACAAAAAACTGGTGAATTCGATCGGCGGAGGGGTTTTCTTGGAATTGGAGGGGAATGTGGGATAATTTAGAAAGGATTAGTTTAATATCAGGATGATCTATTGGAGTTGCCGGACGGGGATTTGCATGGAAAAGAAGGGATCTATAAAAAGGAAGGGAATCGATCTCACGAATGTGCCTGTTGATCGCCAGGGATGGGCACTTCAACGCAGGCAGGTGCAGGTTTAAACCTCCATGTTCCCTCTTGCGCGCCAGCTGCATCATCGGAACGCGAGCAGCTATTCCTCTCCAGAGAAATTTGCCCATCGTCGCTGTGATTTTTGCCGTGTGTATACCGAGGGGTGGTATCACCGACGAAAGGTACCATAGTTTGGCAGTGCCGAAAGTATTCAACATGATTACCTTCTGATGAAGTGTCAAGGAACGCATAGATTGAAGCCACATTTGTTGGGCATTCCAGTTCAAAGTCGTCATGAGCCGTATCGAGTTTGCAAAGACGACGCCCAAAATTTTGACTGTATCGGCAGTCTGCAGCCACGGGGCGATGATTGCATTGCCTTCGCAAAAACCAACGTTGATCGCAACCGTTTTCTGCAAATTCAATTTTGCACCGGCGGCTGTACCGAAACGGGTGAACACGTCATTAATCTCCTCGATTTGCGCCGTCGACGTCACGATGACGCTGATGTCGTCCGCATACGCAACCAGAAGATCGTTTCCACAAGCTTGCTCGAGCCGACGCACCAGGGGGTGGAGGTAGAGCACGAAGAGGTGCATGGACAACGGGTCCCCTTGTCGGACGGAGCGTTTGATTTCAAACGACCGAGAGAGGTGCCCATTGATGAGCAGTCGAGAGGTGGACCGGCTGGCGATACGAGATAGCAGAGCGACGAGTTCGTGGTTGAAACCGAGCGAGCACATGGTCCCGAAGAGGAAAGAGTGCCGAACCCGATCGAACGCGTTTTCCAGATCGAAGCTGATCAGCTTACCAGCGCGCCGGTGATGACGGAGACTTGCGATACGATCTTTCAGAGCGAGAGTGGCCTGGAAGATATTGCGCTCTGAGTTTGAACATTTCTGTCCTTCGCTCAAAACACCGTGGGCTCTCATCACACACTCCAGTCTGGTTTTCAGAATGCGCGAGAACAGCTTGTAGTCGCTGTTGAGCAGCGAAATGGGTCGATACGATCGTGCGGTGTTATCACCACCTTTCTTCCTCACCAGCACGATAATCCCCTCCACAAACGCTGGGGGGAGGTTGCCGGCGAGTGCTTCGTTCAGCAAGAGATTCAGCTCTCGATGGATAACGTCGAACATGCGAAGGTAGAATTCTCGTGGGATACCATCACAGCCGGGGGATCGTTTCGGGGCGCTTGCTCTGATAGCAGCCAGAATTTCTGCCGTGGTGATCTCATTGGTACACGCTTCATTTACGGGGTCGTTCGGTGGTATGACGCGATCGCAGGCAAAATCATCTCCGTTGTTTTCTGCCGCTTCTTCCGTGTATAGACTCGAAAAAAAATTTAGCAGATTAGCCTCTATCGCTTGCGGTTCGTTGATGGTTTCGTCATCTCCAGTCCTCAGCTGTGTTATGATGGTCTTTTTTCGTCGCCTTTCCCCTAGATGGAAGATTGACATCGGCTCGCCCGCCACATGGGTTTCATTGGCGCGCATGAACGTGTACGAGAAGCGTCTCTGTAATGCCAACATCTCCCCTTTTAGCCGGTTAATTGTAGGCAGCATCTCTGGATGTTGATAATACCCATCGTATGCCATCCGTAGCTCAGCATAGAGTCGCTGGTGCTGATCGTGGAATTCGTCGAAAACGGCTCGAGATTTCCACTTAAAAAAACTTTTAATTCTGGGTTTGGCATATGTGAGCCACCACTCGATCCACGAGGGGTAGTACCTACGTTGGCGGGTCCAATATTGCCATTTATACTGGAACTCCGCAACGTTCTCGTCTGTTAGAAGATGAGGCCGCAGAGACCAGAAGCCGCGCCCAGGCTCGTGTCCAAGTTGGGGGAGGCAGAGACGAACGGTTAGCGCTTTGTGGTCCGTGAATGAACACACGTGAGTGTTTGCCACACGTAGATTTTGTCGCAATCCGCTGCTCACGTAAATGCGGTCCAAACGTGATTGGGCATTGCGGCAGATATACGTGAAACCGGCATCTCGAGGACACAGTTTTTCCCACACATCATGTAGCTGTAGTTGTTGCACAGCTCTTTTTAGAGCCGGGTTCGTGTTCGGGCTAGATGAATCGCATGCTCGTAGCACGCAATTAAAATCGCCAGCGAGAATGACGTGTGCCGTACGGTGACGTAGGTAGTATGGAAGAGTTCCATTGAAGAACTCTTCTCGGTCTGCTCGCTGTACAGAACCGGAGGGAGCGTAGACGTTACAGATTGTCGTGTCCTGCACTCTCAGCGCAAGTAGTCGGCTGTCCAGGCTCTTCTCAACGTGAGAGACCTGTATGTGATCTTTCACTGCAACGGCCGTTCCTCTTTTCGTGTGGTCTACATTGGTGTATACGACGAAGCCAGGCAAGGAGAGCTGGTCGTTTTCCACTTCTTGCAAACACACAATATCGAGGCTTTGGCTGCTGATGAAGTTGCGAAGCGCGTTAAGTTTCGTGGGGCTGGAGATGGTGCCGATGTTGATCGACGAGATATTATAGGACGAGAGAGCCATTGGAAAGGAGGTCTTCATCCTGTTCGTCGTCTTCATCTTCCCGGCGGGGCTTTTTGCCGGGCGGTCGACCGCGCGTGCTACGTTTGCTACTCGTGGATGTAGATGACTCGTCGGTTTCGTTTCCATTGCCGCTCTTACTTTGCGATCGGGTAACGTAAGTCGGCTTTTTAAAGTGGTCAACCAGAACAACGGTGGGTTTGGGTGACTCTACACTTTGTGGTGCTCGGAGTAATGTCGTCGAAACATTCGTGCGTGTGGCTTGCGGTCGGGGAGATGCCGTTAAATCAATCCTTGTCGAAAGGCTGTCGGATTGAGAAGCCGATGTAGACGGTTCGGTCTGACTCGATGGCTTCGGCAATTCGGGGAAGGCGTCGAGCGTTGCTCGTGGTGGACCGGAGGGCTTTGAGCCATTCGGTTTTGAGATCGGTGGTTTACCAGCTGATTTTTTCGGTGGTGGTCGTGGCCCACCTTGTTTCGCTACGTTTGCGTAGCTCTTCTGCACCAGCAGTTTCTTGTTTTGCACACAAGATATGCCAGTGTGTGCCTGTTCTTTGCAGTGTTTGCACGACTGCAGCTGCCCCTTATAGACGATGAACGCCTGCTGTCCATCGATGTTGACCCACGAGTCGATGTTTCGCTGCACCAGCATGCGGGCCGACCATATGCCGAGTGGAACACCGGCGAACTCGTAGCCCTCTCCCCACGTTAGCTCACGAATCGAAATCACGTCACCGAACGCGCACAGAAAATCGACGATCTTCTCCTCGGACACATTTTCAGGCAGGTCGTGGACCTTCACTTCTACACTACCATCTTCCATGGTTATCCGAAGCTTGTGCTTCTTCCCGTTCAACTCCACTTCATGGCGTTCGTCATGTTCGTCCACTATTTTTTGTGCGAGCGCCAGGTCGCTGACCTTGACGAACGCACATTGTTCGCCTTTGTGGCACTGTAGTCGCACTACGTCTTCTTTCTTCAGTTCAAGCACTGATCGGCAGAAGCCGTGCACCTTCTCGAAAGATGGCTTCAACGGGAAGCACGAATAATCTATTCGAAAGGTGTTTTCACGCCTCATCGCGAAACACTCCAGCGTGTAACGCGGCACGGCGAGAGAAAAAACCACCGAAGCTAGACGCTTGACTTGTGATGAGCGCAAATCGAGAAAAATATACGTCCGCGCGTCTCAGAAGCTGAGCGATAACTGACAATTCACAACATGTTTAATTGTAATACACAGTAAACTCTTGTCTCGAGTTCTTGAAATATCGTCTTGAAGTTTCAAAATTCATGACTATCAATTTATCAAAAACTATGTATCCTATGGGCCCATATAGCCGAGGCGGTAAACGCACGGGTATTCAGCATGACCATGCTGAGGGTGACGGGTTCGATTCCCGGTCGGTCCAGGATCTTTTCGTAAAGGAAATTTCCTTGACTTCCTTGGGCATAGAGTATCTTCGT
Source organism: Aedes albopictus (assembly GCF_035046485.1). Lineage (NCBI taxonomy): Eukaryota > Metazoa > Arthropoda > Insecta > Diptera > Culicidae > Aedes > Aedes albopictus. The sequence continues at coordinate 403,373,174 of NC_085138.1, read as the reverse complement.
GCCTGCCACACGATATACGCATGCAAAATGGTCATTGGCAGAGGAAGCTCTCAGTTAATAACTGTGGAAGTGCTCATAGAACACTAAGCTGAGAAGCAGGCTTTGTCCCAATGAGGACGTTACGCCAAGAAGAAGAAGAAGATGTATCTAATTTTCTTCTTACGTTTTCTTTCTTTTCAGGTAACCTCTCGATACAGCTAATGGGATACTTTTTGAGGTATTCGACTGTATGGCTTTGGTGTGCTACAGTTGACGAATTTCGCCCCAAATCGTATTCGTAGTTGGCAGCACCCTCTCATATTACAATGAAACTTTCTGGGTATGTACACAAAGACTAGATAAGCCACTTTGCATTCTTAGTTTCTTCAAAATTTATCTGGACTGACTTTTGAAAAGGGCTAAACTTTTTTTATGGATTTTTTTTTAAATGTTTATAATCAAAAAATGACCACTCCTACAAAAAAGTGTTGTATGGGTGATTATCACAAAATAAGTCAAATTTTAAGAAAAAAATACTGAAAAAAATCCAAAATGAGCCCTACACTGAAAAAAATCATTTCTAAAAATTCAAAGTTGATTTAAAAAAAAACACCATTTTTGATTTTGATGAAATTTTGTCTCAAGACAGGTAATTATGTTCCCTACCAACCGTCCATACATCACAAGATGGGCACTTTTAAGGAAAAAAAGTTTTTCTAACAAAAACTTTTTCTTGTTCGAATGATTTTTTTTTTCAGTGTATTTTGTTATCAACAATAAAACCAGTGAAGGCCATAACAATCCCAGAGTCCAATGAAACTCAATTTTCTAGGAGATTTTGTGTTATTTATTCAATCATTTGGAAGGGTTTTCCTATACAGAAAAAACTTCAAAATATTACAAATGTATTTTCTTAGGAAATGTAATGTTTGATCGCAATATGTATTGAAGTGCACTTTTAAATATACAGTTATTTATAATTATGAATTTTTCAAATATATATATATGTGTCTTAGAGCCAATTTCAAACATGTTGTTTTCTATTTTTTTCCGATCATACTAAATATTTTTGGTTCATCTTCTGAATTAGAATACCTGTTTGCCTTTATTTTGTCGCCAGGAATAGGCAAAAAACTATGGAATTTCTGAGTGCCTGGTATTGTTTTGGCGTTATTATATATTTCTTCGAGATCTTCTGACATTTTAATGTACTGTTCAGTGGATACGTAACAGAAATTTAATTAAGTTATATTTTTATCTGTCTGTACAACTGCCCAGTTATATAACTCTCGTGGAGTTGTTATGGTATTTCCATAATCTCGAGCAAGACTTGCTCTCTTTGCCATTCGCTTGAGAGTGCCACCAATAGCATCACATGGACCTTTACCGTGGGACGTTGCAAAAATAATGCCATTCTGCTCTTAATGCATGCTTTGACTGGAATCTACATAGACTAGCAAAGTTCTTCTTATTTTTGTATTGTGATGCTGCCCCATCAGACATAAAATAAATTTTAGAAAATTTTGTTAATTGTTTCATAAAATCTATCATTTTAGAGATGAACAACTGGACCGCAACTGTATCGTGAGCCATTACTTCCGATATGATAATGAAGCTAACATTTACAAGTTTATTATCTTTCATATAGTAAATTTCAAATGGGTGTATTGTTGCTTGCGAGTTGTTCCAATGATATCCTTGAGCAGCGTTTTGAAATATGAATGAATAGTTTTCAGAGAAATCACAAATCGCAATCAAAATCAAAAATGATGTTTTTTTTTAAATCAACTTTGAATTTTTAGAAATGATTTTTTTTTTCAGTGTAGGGCTCATTTTGGATTTTTTTCAGTATTTTTTTCTTAAAATTTGACTTATTTTGTGATAATCACCCATACAACACTTTTTTGTAGGAGTAGTCATTTTTTGATTAAAAACATTTTTAAAAAATCCATAAAAAAAGTTTAGCCCTTTTCAAAAGTCAGTCGAGAAAAAAAATTAGAAAAATGAGTATGCAAAGTGGCTTATCTGGGCAAGGTCTACACACCAAGAAAGTTTCGTTGTAATCTGAGAGGGTGCTGCCAACATTTGTTCGAGTTGGCGCGAAATCCGTCAGTTATGTGTCAGTTATTCGTTCCTGCTCGGGTTATGATAAACGCCAGACGTTTCGTTTAGTGGATTTTTTTTTTGTTTTGCCAATAACGCAGTGATAGACTCCAAAATAAATTCTCACGTGGCCAATGTTAGTAACTCTGAATTAATTCACAAATTTAAACTACTTTGACTAACTCTTACCCCAACGTGCTACATGTTCACTCTAAAGCCATGCTTTTGATACGAGGTTCGTAGTGTCAATTGTCGTCCAACTCAGTTAGATACACCTAGGATCCATCTACTTTTGCTTCCACCAGATTCCGCCTACCGGTAGTACTCTGAATATTCACCTGAGTCGGGCGTGGCCAGTAAACGAAAAGTACAACAATTCTACTTAGACAAATTAAGAGACGAACCAGCCAAGGGCTGAAAGTCTCTTAAATAAAGACAAATCAATCAATCAACTTAGACAAACTAGTTGGATACTTCGCCGCTACTGTAAATACAATTGGGTTCCTCCTGCCAAGGACAAAACGTCAACACACAGTGGTTAAAATTTTGATCTCTATAATTTTTACCACTGATGTCCTCGAAACAACTACGTCTTGTTCAAGAGCCAAAGATGAAAATTGAAACGTGTAGACTGACGAATGCAAAAAATATAAAAAAAAGCTCATATGTAGCATTCTTATTTAAACACGCTGTTCTTTAAACATATACCTGGAGCGACATAAATTTTCCCAAGCCGAAATATCCCAAAATAGACAAAAAAAAACCGGTAAATCCCGCAAATGTTTTCGGCAAAACTAGTGTCGACCTGACATACACCATGTCTGGAATCCAAAAGTTAAAAAAAAATTCCAACGTCAATGTTCTGCATACCATAACAACTTGAGGACAATCATCTTGGCATCCCAGTTCATAATTGCTCCACAAATTTTAGGATGATGTAAACTTTAAACGATAGTGTAACTGTTACTTCGTTCTTAGTCACTTGTCATAAGCTAAAAAAAAAGGTCCAGTACACTGGGTTTGGTTTTAATGAAATTTGTGTGCTCCAAATCGATCGTGAGTAGGTGCAAAAGTCAGCTACTGTGGCGGCCATCTTGATTGAAGGGGATGGAAATTTCTGAAAAAAAATGACATCAAATTGAATTTAATTTTATTAGAGGTAAAACTAGAAAGAATCCCATGTAACATTTTAGGTTTTAAAATGTTCTATAAGCAGTTTTCATGACAAATTTTATAAAACTGCCAATAAAGCTTTCAATTCCATTACAACCTTCTGACAACCGCTATAAGAACGCCTTTCGACCAAGTGGACCACACTTATTGAGGTTTTCAAAGAAACATTAAGGACTGTTAATTTTATAAAGTGGACAACTTTGCAAGGCTATAAAAAGAAAACGCGTAGTTCAAATTTGAGCAGCCTTGGTTAGTTGTTCAGTACTTTATATTAGCAGATAATAACCATAAATAAACTGGTTTAAAATTATTGAATCTCATAGAAGTGTGGCAAAGTGTTTCGAGAGATCAATTTTTCAATTCCCAAAAACTAAAGATAAACACAAAATTCCTGTAAAACATCGGTATCGTTTTATTTGCATCGGTGTATCGTTTTTAATTGCAAAAAAGTGTTTGCCATGCTGCAGCAGTTTGAGTGATACATATTCTGGCAAAATATAAACCTAATCGGAGTAATGATTGTTGAGATATTAAAGTTACAAATTGGATTCGATTTTCAGAATAAAATTTATTTGTAAGACAAAAATGTATAAAAATATTAAATTTTGAATGTTTTCAATGGATCTAATCGAAAGTACTAATAATGCAAATTCAAATGCAGAAAACCGCTTCTTGATAGCATTTTTGGCTTGGTTACTGTGGTTCATGGCAGTTACCGGAGATGAAACCGCTTCGTTCTATGAAGGTTCTTCTAAATAACGATGTACTCTATTGCAAACACAACGTAACAATGATGTCGAAAATAAAAATTAACATGTAGTTATTTTCAAATAAGGTATATAATTACATAGGGTCAGACCTTGCTGAAAATAAATAATAATAATTAGCTTCTCTAGAATCAAAAATTTGCATTAATGGAGCAAAAAGTATGCAATTTTTCATTGTGGCCATCATTAAGTATTAAATTTATGATGAAGAATGTACTTTAAAGCATATTTTTCTTCGGTAGCATCTAGAATGCGATTCTCTTCTATACTGGACATATTTTGAACTGATTCCGTAGTGTTATTGCATCACTGGGAATTTTGAGAAATGGGGTTTTATTGAGTTTTAACGAAAACCGCTTCAGTTCCATAACTAAGGACAATTTGTATAATGTTATATTTTTCCTACACTGTAGAATAGCTATGGAAATTTATGCAAAAAACCGATAATGATTTTATTGAAAAATAAAAAAGATATCACACAAATAAGGTGTCCTCTTTATAAAATGAACAGTCCTTATGAGCAACAATAAGAACGCAACAAAACCAACATGGTGCACATTTTTGTTCGAACAACTTTGACGTTCAGTATTCATTCAATTGTACAAGAAAAGGTAAACAAACTAGCGTTCTCATCGAAACCATCATTGAATCGATGTTCCACAATAATTCTAAGCTGATATTCTTAATAATATGTGACTCTGGTGGCGGTTTCCGTAATAAGAAAGAGTGTGAGAAACGAATTTTATCGTAAAAGCTGTAAAAATAGGTGCAAAAAACCAGCGCGCCTCAAAATAACTATTTTTTTGCAGAAAATTTTCTTTCGAGAAAAACGAGAAATGATTTTTTTTATTCACCTGACCCCCCAAAAACGGCCTTCCCGATTGTGCCTTCATTTAGCCTGCAGTAATATGGATGAAATTATTAAGGCATGTATCATTCTTACGAAATTATTGATTTTGCGCTGGGAAAAAGTTACAAATTTCAATATGGCAGCAGCAGCTTCCCAGAAAAAAGTGCGTTTGGCGATAAATCTATCAACTCTTTATCAGAGCCCGTATAAGTGTAATCGGTCGTGTTATTACCATATTAAGCCTGTAATAAGTCGACTTCTGGTTTTCACTACTCTTTATGAGCTCTTGATAACCGCCATAAAACCTTTTATAAATGAAACAGGTTGCTTCATTATTGAGTCGTATGAATTTTATTTTTGTGCTTTATAGGACGCTTTTAGTATTCAATAAAACTAATACCGATGACATTATCGACGACCGTTATAAATCTCTCATAAAACTAAAATAAATTCAATCAGCTCTGAAAATGTTACTTGGGAGAGCCTGTGATTTCGGATTTTCATAAAACTTTTTCCGCAGGCAGGGCTCCACATGAATAAAAAAAATGAAAAAAAAATCAGGGTCGCCTATATTTCCGGAAAACTCAGGTGGATTTTTTTTTTGTTTTCCACTGACACTACGCACTTTGAAAAATCATACTAAAAGTCACACTGAAGATGCCTGCTAGTCCCCGGCAGTTATCTCATTGGTCCTTGTGTGAGTGTAGCTGGTCTGGCGATACTGGAGTAGCATCCACGGGCGGTCAATCAAGCTCAAGCTCAAGCTCAAGCAAGCTACTCACTTTGAAAAATCATAACTCAAGAACGAAGCATCGTAGAAACAAAGTTTTTTTTTCTTAAGAAAATGAAAGCAAATTTTCTCAGGAATAAAAAAAATGAACTTGAAAAGGTTTTGCACAAAATTTTCCACACTTGAGGATATTCGTAAAGAAGAGCCGGAAAAACTATGCCCGAACTCGTGGAAAATTTTCAAAAAAAATTTTTGAGAAGGTTTCATAAAGCTTTAATCGCTGAAATTTTTGGAATGCACTTTTTTTTTGTTTTTGAGTTATGGCCAATTTTGTGAAAAATTACCATGTAACATAAGTACGCTTCTTTAGCAAATTTTATTATTTTATAACTTAAGAAAGTGAGAATGATCCAAGCAAAATTGAGACATCTCCAAACGTTGTGCTTAATGTTGATATCTGAAGCGTGCTCTCCAACTCCCACGGCAACGATCGAAGCTCTCTTTGACGTTGCCCCACTACACATTCCTTTTTTTATACATAAGAAGCACTTTCTTGCACTTACCGTCTGATGGATGGCTACTAGAGGAAACTCCTGTTAATCGCAGATCACACACACACCTCGTTTTTAGAGCCGTAGCGTGGTCCCATGGCGCCCTTGGCAAGCATTCAGATGGGCGCCCCACGACAATTGGCTTCTTTAGCGGTGTTGAGATGACTCCTGAATCTGCATGTCAAACTGAGCCGAAATCCAAATTTTCATGAATTTTGGTGCCAGGGAACCTATTTAAAAATCAGTTCGATGTTTGTATGGGCTCGATTTGTCGAATCATCCCTCTTTGCATTCTGTAAGGGGCGGAGCTGTCAAGCAGTTGCCCAGCTGTTACACGGGAAAAAATTCGTTGCCGGATCCATGACTAAAATGTTATGAAATCATAAAACTTGTCGCTTCATGATATTGTAACTACAAGTCATGATATCGTGACGTTAACAACGATTATCATGAATAATAATAACTGATTCCATCAACAAAAGCCATGGCCGTCAAAAGCGTTATGAAAAAAATAAGCTCGTTTTCATAAATTGAATACCATAAAGCTGAGTCATGGTAGCATGGCTTTAAGTCATAAAACTATGACGCTCAGTCATCTCAACCAGACGCTGAGTCGTATAAACATAACGCAGAGTCATAAAATCATGAATCACAACAAACGAATTTGGGCACTGTAAGCGTTACGCAAACCCTCGCGCAGAGTCACCTACGTCATTTTTGTCACTTCTGTCAAGGTGCCTTTTGTGAGCGGCAGTGTTTTCCGGTGAGATTTTTTTTTGGTTTTCGAAAAAGTGTAGTGAATTGTTCTTACTTAAATAGTAGTATACTTTATAATTATTGTACTACATTCCAGAAGTTGAAAGTGGAAAAACTCCATATTCCGGCACAAAACTCCGGCCAGCTTCATCAGCAGCAGAACAATCAAGCTCACGCACAATTCCGGCACAAAATTTTGGCTAAATGCATGAAGTAATCTATGGACGCCCCCTATGTCTATGGAACATTTAACGAGACGGTTCAGAACAACTGATCGCTCATTTTATGAACGAAAATTTGACAGTTTGGAGCCAGGTCATTTTGACAGATCTCACACAAGCAAGAAAAGGTCGGCAAACTGTAAGAAAATTGTTCGTCTCTTTCTTGCATGTGTGTGATCTGTCAAAATGACCTGACTAATGCCAAACATTTCGAGGTTAGGTTTCGTGGTGTAATAAAGAATAGACTTTGTTTTGTTTGCAGCCAAACAAGACAAAAGAAATCACAAAAAGTGCAGCCAAATGACAAATACCAGAATCATAAAAATTACTTCAATATTCAGGAACCTTGTTCATGATTTCAGAGTGCGTGCTTCACGATAACATGACCTTAAATGCCACTTTGCACCAATTAATCCGATAGTATAAATTACAAATACTAGAATTATGCATACTGCTTATGTTTTTATAACATTAGGTAATAAATTTAGAACATGCTTTATGATAACATAACCAGTACTACCATTTTTCGCAAATCGATCCAGTACCATAAATGACAAATACTTGCACCATGAGTAATGCTCAAGCTTTCATAAATTTAGTTCATAGTTTGAGTACGTACTTCATGATAATATGAACCGACTTGCCAAATTTCGCTAATAAAACTGGAACCATAAATGACAACTACTAGTTCTATGAATACCGCTTCTGGTTTTATGAATCTAGTTAATAGTTCTGGTATTCATGGGCATGATATCATGACTTAACTTACAAATTTTTGTCAATAAATATGAAAAACGTAACGCCAAGGTGACGTTACGGCAACATGAGTCATGAAAGTATGACCTTTTTTTGTGGTGTATATTTATAACATGAAAACACACATTTTACGCGAAATCATGACTCATTTAGCAGGTTTCAAGCAGCGGATTTTTTCCCGTGTAAAAGGTGATTTCAAAAAATGTCTGAAATTGATTTAAGGTACCAAAATAAAGTTCTAAAAATCTAAAAAAAAACATAGTGGCTCAGAAAAAGGTACTCTTTCATTAAAGGTTGGATTTTGGTGTTCCAAAGAAACAGATTTTCCCCGAATTTTTCGTTTTTCTTATAGTATTTTTCAGTTGTGTATTTCTTTAGGAGTTTGAAAAGACCTTTTTAATTTGAAATTTATCTTTATTGTTATTTAAATTTAAATTAGCTTCACCAAATAAATTTGCCAATGGCTTCCTCTGGAGTTTAATCAAAATATTTCCCAGAAAAAAAAAACAAATTTTCAGTAATCATTAGACGCACCATGGACATGGAAGAATGCCGGGAAAAATCCTGTAGAACTCTCTTTAAAAGTTTTTTGTTGGAATCTCCAGAAGAATTCCTGTTGGAATCACTAAATGAACTTCTGAAACTCTGGAGGAGTTCCTTCAGGAATATTCGGAGGAATACCTGATGAAAACCCGGGAGACTTTTCAGCAAGAATTTTCAATTCATGGAAATCCTAAAACAGTCTGTGAAGAATTGCCTGTACGAATTTGTGGAGACCCACTGGAAATACTTTTGAAAGAATTTTTGAGGTAATTCCTGATCAAAAAAAACTTAAGGATTCTCTGGAGAATATTCTAAAAATCCCCATAAGGTTTTACGAAGAAATCCCTGGAGGAATTTCTGAAGAAATCCATGAAAGGCTTTAAAAAAATCTTTGGAGAAATTTTAGATGAAATCAATGGCGGATTTTCTAACGGGGAAATTTATAAAATAAATCTAAGTTTATGGTTTTCTGGAGGAGTTTATGGGAAACTCATGGTTTTATAGAGGGACTCCAGCAGAAATTTATGGAGAAATCTTTAGTTACATGCAGACATGTCCAAACACTGCACTGCACGAGGAGTCAATGCTCAAACACACCACCGTGGGTGCCAAGCCACCACCTAGCTCTCCGTGTTTCAGAACGAACACGCACCGTGTGTGGCTCAACACCGGTGTCGGTGGCGGTGCTCAGGCACTGGGCACGGTGTTTGACGCTTCGGGTAACACGGAGCCCGAGTGTTTCCGATTATGCGAAACACTCGTGCGAGTTCAAGCGCTCGGTGCCGTTCATTGTCCAGCACCAGTTACAAATGCTGTTGGTCGACGACGAGAGTGAAGTACTTGGCGGCTCCTTTTGTGTCTTTCTCGTCTCTTCTGACTCAGTGGCTCTGATGCAGCCAAGCTGTACCACGCACTGTGGCCGAGCTCACTGCTTTGGTGTTTCATACAATCGGAAACACTCGGCCTCCGTGTCCAACCAAAACTGAAACACGGAGCCGAAACTGAGGCTCGAGTTATAACACCGACACGAGTGTTTCGTCAGTGGCACTGCGTGTTCATCAGTAGAAGCTGAACGAAGGTGGTGATATGAACACACACGGTGGTGTGTTTACGGGCAAACACGCCACCGGTGCGGCACGGTTTGGTGTTTTGCCCATGTTTGGTTACATGGAATAATTTTGGAAGAAATCAATGGTAGATTTTCTAAGCGATATGAGAGATTTCTTCTCAGATGCATTTGTTACAAAAATAAAAGAAATTAATTATTACAAAGTATTAACACTGCACGATACACATAGAATCTTATAAATGCACAAACAAGAAACGTCACAAGTGGACACAGCACAACATATAACATAAATGTGCCCTGTTATCCAGATGGATAACTCCTTCCGAGGTTTCATTTATTGATTTGGGTCCATCAGTCATCCTGGAATTGTATTTTAGTTGGCAGTTTGCCTTTTAGTTCACAGCATTTGATGCTGTGTTCATAGCTTGGTTTTGTCTAGGAAAACTAATCCTAATTGGGCATCCCGTTTCAGGGTTCGATACCTGAGCTCAACAACTTGAAGCCCGTGGCAGGGAAAGGTTTACATCTCTAGCACTTGACCGCTGCCCGAAATAGCCTGAATGTTGGCAATCAATATTGGATTGCATTTCACGGGCCTCTATTTTTCCAGAACCCTATGAATGTATATTAGAACTCGGGGAATATTTACAAGTTAAAATAAAACATATAATACAAAGAACGCACGAATATAGAATTTAAAACACATTTAACAATTATTCTGTCTTATAATTGTAACAAATATTTATACCCGTAACACATTTCTGAAAAATTCCTGGATGGGATTTCTAATGGAATATCTAAAGGATTTTCTATAAGAAAAAAGGAAAAAATGTGAAATAGAAGTATGGAAAAATTGAAGCTTAAACCCCCAGAAAATTTATAGAATCTATGGAGAAATTTCTAAAGGTATCTTGAAGGAAATTTCCAAATTTACCTACGAAAGATTTTTTGAAAGATTTTTTAAAGGAAACAATGGAAGTTTATCTAATAAAATCCTTAGAAAAATATTCGAAGAAACACTTTAACCAATTTCTGAATAAATTACTAGATAACTTCTGAATGTCTCCATGGAGGAGTTTCTATAGGTATCCTTCGAAAAATTTCGAGATGAATTTCAGAAGAATTTTTATTTTGAATTTCTGTGACAATTTCTGGAGGAATTGTTTGAGAATTTTTGAAAGAAATGCCTAGAAGAATTTCTGAAAGAATTTTTTAATGATTTTCTGAAGGAAACCTAGCAAGAAATTGCGAAGAAATACTCAAAATCTATAAAATAAAATATCATCATTCTATTTTCTTCTAGCCTTAGGCCTTTTCGGTGCCCCTCTGAGGCTGGCGCCCTTGGCGGGGGCCAACCTGGCCAACCGCACGCTACAGCTCTGCGTAGTTTCCAGTTTTGGTGAATTGGGAGAAAGTCCTTGCTCCAAGTGATCTTACAATTTATTATAATTTTCCATATAGGACATTTTCCACGAAAATTCCTTCCAGGAAAGAGTGGCTATCGGAAGAGAAGTATTTCAGACGGCATCGTATGTTACACTGGCTCCCTTCTCGAAGGTCGAGCTGGTGCTGGTGTCCACTATCGTGAGCTAAGGCTACATAAGTCTCACTCACTCGGTAGACACTGCACCGTTTTCAGGCCGAAATATTTGCTCTTATGTCTGAAGTGCAAATGAAACCCACTGGAGAATCCCGTATACAGGCCGTATGTGAAATGAATCCAATGCCATCACAGTTATTGTGTTAATAAATCACCCCAAGCTTGAACAGTGTTATCGCACCTAACTAATTAAGCCATCGGGATGACGCCCAAGCTTGCACGAACCCAAGATGACCTCTCATGATCCTCGTGGCGGCGGCGTGTTGCTGTCCATACACTCTCGCTTCTAATTAATGCAAAATAGGGGTCAACTCGGCGATGGTCATTACCGCCTGCCGTTTTATTGAATGAATATTCAATTCGTGCATCCTCCCCCTTCATTAGAGACACATGCGGGTTCCAACAACGCGCGCACGATATGGTAAATGGCAATTGTCCAATGTCCAGTGCGCGCGGGGGAGATATGAATTTTAAATTCTCTTTTGAAGTCGGGAAAATGAGAATGAGGCAAGTTCAAAGACCTACGTGCGACTGACTGCCATGCCGTCAGTCAAACACAATTGCAATAACCTCCTACTAGCGGCACTGATCTTGCTGGACTGATTATCCCTCCCTAGCTGGCAAATTGGAATTAGTCATACTCTGAGTCTGAGCTGTGCCACTAGCAGGGGAGGGATATGAACAAAGTGGGAATAATCAGCAGCCTGAGCTGGAAGCGTCGTCGTCGTTGGCATCAATTTCTTCGCGTTTCTAGTCATCAGCAGCAGGATCATCAACTTAGATGATGGTTCGTAAAGCTGCCCTGACAGTGAGGACATCGAATATATGCACTTATTACTCGCCATCGTCTCAACGCGGTTCGACTAGCGGTATGGCTTGGATATATCGTCGTCGTCGCAAAGATAGTGCGCTATGACGACGGCGACAATATATACAAAGTTTCCATTTTCTAAATAAATTTTAATTAAAGTGCCAGTGGCATGCCGCCGTCGCAGCTCCAGGAATAAGTGTACATGCTATCCGCCGTTGTCGTCGTGGTGGGTAGCAACGAGCAAGGGAATTTGTCCACCGATGATGATGATGGTTGCACGAAAACTGCCGTTGTCTTAATTTGGGACAACAGACGAGGAATGCTAATGTTCTTTACGAAGAAATGAGTTGCTCAACTGAAAACGATGAGCTGGTTGGCTGAAGGCGGCTAATCGCTAATGCTTCTGGTTCTTCTTCTTGGTGTAACATCCCAAATGGGGCAAAGCCAGTTACTAACTAAGAGCTTCCTCTGCCAATGATTATTTTGCATGTGTATATCGTGTGGCAGGCGCGAAGAAACTCTATGCCCAAGTGCAGGAAATTTCCTTTAAGAAATGTTCCTAGATCGAACGGGAATCGAACCCGTTACACTCAGAATGGTCATGTTGATGATAAAGATGATTGGATTCATTTTCATCAAAAGAGTATTTTAAATACTTGAAAATTGTCAAAGTTTGATAGTTGTTTGTTGTTGGATGTGATCCACCCTTTTTCCACATTCTTTCCTATTATACTTACTTTGTTTGCATAACACCACAATTGCACCATGTTATCTTACGAAATCAACAATACACTACAATAGACCACCTCACGGCGAAATTTTATCTCTATTGCTCTTTCAGAGAGTTTGAAAACAACAGGACCAGTACCTGTCAAATTTGACAGGTGTTGGTCCTGTCGTTTTCTAATTTACCGTAGTAGCGAAAGAGAGCAATTTCTTCAAATTCGTCACCGTACAATAGAGTATACCCGGTTTACAACTGCCGCTCTCATCCTCAGTAGAGTGGGTCAACGTTGTATGGAGAAACTTTAAATTTGATCGTATCAACCCGGAACAAAGCTTTATCGATCTATATTAGCGTCCAAAACAACTGTGCAACATTTGGGAGTGATTAGTTGCGTCCTCGTATTCCGCATTACGATTGAAATTTGTATGGAAGTTAGTATGGGAAAACGTACTTTTTTTGCATTTTACTTGTAAGTTGAATTCTTTTGTCTAATACCATGTAATTAATGACGTTAAAGTATAGCCTAGGATATGCCGAAAGACTTTGCCGAAGGCCGCAAAGTGATCCGACGCTTGTGAAAAAAGTTGTTCGCCTGGTTAATTAGGCCCAAAATTTAAATTTTATTACTGATGCTATTCCTTTACATGTTAAATGATAAGCACCACCGGGTAATCTGTACGTTATTTTGTCGGATCACTTTGCGGTCTTCGGCAAAGTTTTTCGGCATATCCTAGGCTGTACTTCAACGTCATTAGTTAGATCGTTTAAGATGAAAAATTTCAATTTATGAGTAAATGCAAAAAAGCATGTTTTCCCATATTAAATTCCATACAAATTTCAATTGCAATGCGGAATACGGTGAAGCAATAAATCGCTCCCAAATTGTGCACAGTTGGTTTGGACGCTAAATGGAATCGAAAAAGCTTTGTTCCAAAAAATCTACTTTGTTGACCCAGTCTAATCCTCAGTCACACACAATGCTCGCCAGATCATTCTCACCCCCGTTCGATCATCATGCTATCTTCGTTTCGGTGCATGTACAAAACTGCGTCAGAATTCCGGCTTAACCCTCGAGCGATCGCGCTGTTGTATTTTGTACAACACGTTGTAAAAATCTCGCTTTTTGTACTCAGCACTAACGTGGTGCTGACACAGGTAGCCGACCGCGCGAGTTACGGAAGGTTAAGGTGGAACATCAAGAAATTCCATTACAATTTTGCAAACAAACTTTAGAGGCACAAATCTGACAAACGAAGCATCGAACCAAGTCGCACTTGTTTATCCTGGCTTTGCTCACTTGCAAAAAGAGGCATCTTTTCCAAATCGAGCGCATTTGTTTACGAATTTTTAAGATTAGTGCTCTTTCCACATGAGTAGGGGTCCAAGTCGGCCATTGAGGCAGCCATTTTGTATTCTCTGAAGTTTCCCCTTAACTACCCAGTTCAATCGAATCTCGACAGAGCATGTCCTTCTTCTTTATGGCTCGACGTTCGGCATTGGAACTTAGCCTGGCCAACTTAGTGTTCTCAGAGCACTTCCACAGTTATTAATTGATGGGCTTTCTTTGCCTGCCATTGCATGAATTTGTATCAGAGATGCCATATTATTTTATCAAAGATCTTTGAACAAACCGTCACCGGATTCGCAAGTGCAGTGGGGTGCAGTAAGATTTAAATCAAGTGAAATCAACCAAAATAAAAAAAGCTACGATTCACTTGACAAGAAATCCGATGTACAGACACAAACACGACACCGACAGTCCTATGTCCATTAGAGTGGGTCATCCGTTGTTTGAAAAAAAATTAAAAAATTAAAGGCATCCCATCAGATCAAAGCTTTTAAGGTCTCATTTCAGGACACAAAAAAGTGTGCACAAAATGGGCACAATCGGTTAAGTATGTCTACGTTTTGCGCATATCGTTTGAAGTTTGTATGGGATTTCAAATGGGAAAACACACTTTTTTGCATTTCTCCCATGACAAGCTCGATTTTTTTTAACCAAGTAACCGATATTGTGGGAAACATAGCCTAGAGTGTCCTGAAAAACTTTGTCGAAGACCACAAAGTGATCTGATGCTTATGAAAAAAGTTATAGCGTTGGCATTGATTGCCGAAACAGCATGATTTTGTTGCTATTGTTATTCCTTTACATGTCAAAACATAAACACATGCATGCGATTCGTGGGTTATAACAATTTTCACAAGCATCGGATCGCTTTGCGGTCTCCGACAAAGTTTTTCAGAATATCCTAGGCTATCATTTTATATCATCGGTTGAAAAGTTTCAGACAAACTTTTTCAACATTTATCATTTTTATTTATATTTTTCGGTGAGCCAAAGTAGACACGCCTTTTATTTATGTGACGTTTCGGCCTGCTCTTTTCTTTCAGCCATCTTCAGAAAATTCAGATCACCGCAGCAACTTTCACCTCCTATTCTGATGGGCGTTCAAGTACGATCTTTGGCTCACCGAAAAATATCAATAAACATGATAAATATCAGTGAACGGTGATTAACACAATCAATTGAACTGTTTCAACTTATGACAAAAATACAAAAAAGTATGTTTCCCATACAAAATCCCATACTAACTTCAATTGCAATGCGCAAATTGTAGACGCAACCGATCGTGCTCAAATTTTGCACAGAAACTCATAACCCGAAGCGGAACCAAAAAAGCTTTGATCTGAGAAAACGGTTCCGATGACCCACGCTAATGTCCATTCTAACAAAAAGCGACTAGTCAGAATTTTCCCATTGAAAAAGACTCGAATCAGAGTTGAAACGTCGGGATAAATCTTAAACAGTCGTTATGATTCTCCAAGACTGCAGCGCCGATAAAGTAACTAGATCGCTCAGATCAGTCGAACTCTCTTAACCTTCATCCAGCAAACATACATTTTCCACCTTCGGAAAAGCACAAAAATGGTCATAACTTTTTTGTTTTTCGATGGGTTTTGATGAAATTTTCACAACTTTCCGAAAAACTCTTCTGGTTTATGATAGGACATAGGTGCCTGGTCCACATGGTTCCGGAGTTATTCCGGATTGTCTTGGGGTACCAAAATTGGCCCCATACTTTGCGCAACGTATACCTCAAGATTCCGATGAGGTATAAGTATAGTACCTTCGGCGAATTTGTTCAGCAGTTTAAGAACTATCTGGCAACGGCGACTTTGGTTCGTGATTCGGCCGCTAGGCGGCGCCAGTGTCAAAAATGTTCAAACCCACATATCTTAGAAACCTGATCAGATAGAATGGTACTGTCTTCGGCAAAATTCCCCTGCAAGTTCAGAAATATCTGATAGTAACGTCTTTGGTTTGGGATTTATCCGCTAGGTGGCGCATTGTGTCTGAAAAATTCAAACACGTTTATCTCGATATCCTAATGAGGTACACGCATGCCGTTTCCAGCAAAGTTGTTCAGCAGGCTAAGAACTATCTGGCAATAGCGTCCTTGGTTCGAGAATCGTCCGCTAGGTGGCACCAGGGTCAACAATCTTCAAACTTCTATATCCTAGAATCTTGATAAGATAGAATGATGCCGTCTTCAACAAAGTTCTTCAGCAAGCTAAAAATTGTCTGATAGTTGAGTCTTTGATTCGTGATCTATTCGCTAGGTTATTCACTACATCGTCTTTGACTCCCTGCAGAAAAAAAACCCACAATATTGCTCCGTTTTTTCTTCCGGGAATGTCTACAGGAACTCTTTCGGGAATTTCTACAGGAACTCTTTCGGGAATTTGTCCAGGAATTTCTCTAGAAACTCTTCTGGAAATATCTCCGGGAATTCTTCAGGATTTTTTTCCAGGATTTCCTCTGGGGCCCACATCAGGAACTCCTGCGGAGATTCCTTCAGGAATTCCTTGGGTATTTTCCCCAAAAATTTCTTTGGGAATTTCTCCAGGAGTTCTCCAGGAATTCCTCCGGATTTCCTTAGAAAATTTCCCCAGGAATACCTCCATGAGTTCCTCCGGGAATTACTCCTTGAATTGCTCCGGGATTTTTCCCAGGAATTCTTTCAAGAATTTATTCAGAAATTCTTCCACAAATTCTTCCAGGAATCTCTCCGGGACTTCCCCCACAAATTCCTCCGGGAATTTGTTCAGGAAAACTTCCGGTTTTTTTTTTCAAAAAAAAAATCATCTGGAAATTTCTCCAGGAAGTCTTCCGTGACTTTTTTTTTCAGTAAACTCTCTGAGAATTTCTCCAGGAATGCATCTGGGAATTTCTCCAGAAATTCCTCTGGAAATTTCTCTAAGAATTCCTCCTTCGTTTTCTCCAGGAATTCCGCCGGGAATTTCTCCGGGAATTCCTCCGGAAATGTTTCTGGAAATTCTCCCTGGAATTCTTTACGATTCCCTGCAGGAATATCTGCGGGAATCCTTTTAAGACTCCTATTAGCAATTCCTACGGTGACTCCTTAAGTAATTTCTCCAGGACTTTTTCCGGGATTATTTCCAGGAATTGTTCCGGGTATTTCTCCAGGAATTCTCCCGGGGATTCTTCCAGGAAGTCCCTCAGGTGATTCCTCCAGAGATTCTTCCAGGAATTTCCTTCCCCCAGGAAGGAGGATTCTTTGAAGAATTTTCATGAGGAATTGCTGGAGAAATTACCGGAGGAATTCCTAGATAAATTTCCTTCTCAGAGGGATTCTCAGAGGAAAACTTGGTGAAATTCCCAGAGGATATTCTGAGAAAATCCCGATGATTTCCTTAAAAAATTCCCGAAGTAATTTCAGAAGAGTCTCCTGAGGATTTCCTGAAAGAATTCCTAGAGGATTTTCTGGAAGATTTCCAGAAAAAATTCCAAAAACAATTTCTGGAGGATTTAATGAAGAAATTCCCGTAGAAATTCTCGGAGGAATTTCTGGAGAAATTCTCGGAGGAATTACAGGATAAATTCCCGGAGGTATTTTTAAAGGAAGTACTAGATGAATTCCGGGAGAAATTCTCGAGGATTTTGTGAGAAAAAAAATCACGGAAGACTTCCTGAAGAGATTTCTGGAGAAATTCCCAGAGGATTTTCTTCAAAAAAAAAACCGACAGTTTTTCTAAGAAAAGTCCCGGATTTATTCTTGGAGAAACTCCTGGAAAAATTCCCGGAGAAATTCCTAGAGAAATTCTTGGAGGAATTTCTATAGAACATCCCGGAGGAATTCCTGAAGAAATTCCCGGTGGAGTTCATGGAGGAATTCCCGGAGGCACTCATGGAAAAATTCCTGGGGAAATTTTCAGTGAAATCTCCGGAGAAAATCTTGGAGAAAAAGTCCGGAGGAATTCCTGGAAAAAATCCCAGGAGAATTCTTGCAGAAATTACCGAAGGAATTTCTAAAGAAGTTCCAGATGGGAGCCCTAGATAAAATCCTGGGGAAATTTCTGGAGGAATTCCGGGAGGATTTCCTAGAGGATTTCCCGGAGGAACTTCTGAAGATTGTCCTAGAAGAATTCCCGGAAGATTTCTTGACGAAATTCTTGGAGGAAGTTCTTGAGAAATTCCCAGTGGAATTCTTGGATAAATTCCCGGAGCAATTCCTGGAAAAATTCCCGGAAGGGTTATTGTAGAAATTCCGGGAGACATTTCCGGAAGAAAAAACGGGGTAAAAAAAGCAATATTGTAGGGCGACTAAATATGTATGCAGGGGGTCAAAGACAGCGTTAAAGTATTGCCTCTTGCACCACCGTACTCGACCGTCTACTATCCTGCCAAATGGCTCTCAGCTTGTTGAACAAATATGCTGAAAATGGAATACTTCTTGTTCATTTGGGTGCCCATACAAATATTTTCTTAAAACTAGACGGAACCTATCGACGGAACCCATGTAGAGTATTGAAAAATAGAATAGAAAGAATGCCATCTCTTGAGATCTCATAAGAGAAGATGGTGTGCGTATGTTTTGGTATCCGTTTACAATCTTGAACTTTCCACTACCGCATCAAGGTTGAACTTTCATCCGAAGATAGCACTGCGCTAGTGTCCCCCCGAGCGTCAGCGCAGTGGGCATTCTTGATATTCTTATTCTTTGGTATAGATCAAGCTATCTTCTTTTTTTTTTCGTGGTGGAAGCTGTTTTCCATTTTTGCAGGAACCATTTTTTGTGAATTTTTGTTCAAAAATGGTTTCTGCAAAAACGAAAAACATTTTTCACCACAAAAAAAATCAGAAGATACCTTGATCCATACTCTACACGCTTTCGCATGTGTACGAAAACCGATTTTAAAAATATTGCTTCGTTATTTAATAAAAAATCAAAAACCAAAAAGTGAGGAAATGCTTCCAGTTTCGCTATAAACCTAGGCACAGGGCCGGGACACGGGCTAAATAGATGTATCCCATCCACAAAGGACCAAGGAGTGACATTAACTTTCTTAGCTGCGTCACTCCAACAGTCAGTAATCAATTCCATCGCTAAAATTTCTTTCAATTAGAATTCCCGCAAGAAGACAGGCTTGGTGGTCTAGCGGCTGCAGCTTCTGATGCGTGTGCAGAAGGTCTTGGGTGCAATCCCTGGCCCGTCCCTTTCATCCTACTTTGCATCTTCCTATGTACTCTCTGTCTCTATCCCTTATCTCTATATATACTTATGCAACTCATGTATATTCACATGTTCATAGCCATCGGTAGAATAGAAACGGGTTGAAAAACCTCATTCCCTTCCTTCCAACTTTCACCTCACAGTGTCAATCTATTGTGGATTTACCGGCTACTTGTATTCTACCGGTTACTTAAGCAGCCGTTACAAAGTAGCCGTTTTCATATAAAAATCAACTTGATTGTCAAAAAATGAATGTCGCTGAGTAGCTAGTGGCAATGAGGAATAGCGCATACAATGAAAATGTTTAAAATCATTTTTAAGTTACTCTTTTTATAAAACGGCTACTTTGGAGGCCATACTGAAGCGACCGGTAGAATACAAGTAGCCGGTAAATCCACAAAATCATATTACGCCTTTGAATAATGCAATCAAGCAAACTATGCCTCATTATCTTTAGAGTAATAAACACACAAATCTTTCACTTTACACCTGGCATCTACGCACCAATGTGTGAACCTTTGACTAATGCAATCAAATTATTATATATTGCGCGGAGATTACAAAGATCTTTTTTTGTTTTTTTTTATAGTGTATTTTAACTTAAATGCCAATTCTACACTTATTACAAAGATCTGTCTTTCATCTGAAATTCTAACAATGATTTCTGTAATAAAAATCAATATGAATTCCTCCAATGATTCTTCTAGGAATTACTCCAGGGGTTTAACCAGGATTTTCTCTAGGAGTGCCTCGTAGATTGCAAAAAAGATTTCTTCAAAAAATTACCAAAAGAACTTATTCGAGAATACTTACGGCATTCCTTTAAGAATTTCTGTAGGGTTTCGTCCTGTAAATCATTGGGTAATTTCATCAGAAATTCTACCAGGGATTCCCACAAGACGATACTACCGGGGGAGCCGGGGGTGTCTAGAATTTCGCTGCATTGTTGCATTGAATGGAAGATTTAACGATTTTTTTTTCATCTACGTCTTCGGCAAAACTGCCGTATGGACTGATCAAACAGAAAAACAAAATTAACTTATATTTCTAATACACATTTTGAATTGTGTTCTACTTATATTAAAATAAAACCACGGCAAATCGTTGACGAGGGCGAAGCATCTTTGCAGGAGCGGTGCACACAGTTCAGATGGCCACTCGGCACTCACTATGTCGAAAGCAAACATTATTTGATGGTACACACGACGCTGGCGTAGAGATTCTAACCTAATTAGCTGGCGGCGGTGGTCGTATGGTGGCAATCTGTGTGAATCACTCCATGGCAGTCATCTCAACGCAAATCGAACAAAACTACGCTGAACTCTTTCGATCCGCGCCATATGAAGTTCTTGGTACGGAGCCCAGACTGGAACGACGTATTCTAATATGCTTCGCACAAGGCAACTGTATAGCGTTTTAAAGGCGTAGACGTCGTCAAAGTCCGCAGCATTGCGGCGAATGAAACCTAGAACCGCAAAGACCTTAGCAGTTGTCGTCGAGATATGCGCACTGAAGTTCAGTTTACAGTCTATCGTAACACCCAGATCTTTGATAGAGGACACACGATCTACACTGTTGCCATTTATGCTGTAGTCGAAGCTCGTAAGTGGCGTCGTTGTACAAAAACTGATCGTTTTGCACTTCTTGATATTCAACTCCATGCCATTTGAGGAACAGCAATCTGCTACGGCGTCGAAATCCTGTTGTAACGCACCACAGTCGATTAAGCATGAGATTATTCTGTATATTTTAAGGTCGTCGGCATACATAATGTTTGTAGTTTCGCCCATGGCGGATACCTCGTCTTTATTATTGTTAATATCTTAAATTGTCCAAATTGAAAGTGGTCAAGTGAAATTTTGATGATTCGATGGTTCTTAAATATCAATCACAGAGTAGCAACTGCGAATCGTACGGTGGTCATTTATGAGGACGCTTACGCTTATCCGAATATTTCTTCCGAGTTTATCTGGAAATTATACCAGCAACTTTGTTGGAATTTCAGAGGAGAAAGGTCAAAATCTTTGTGGTAATTTATTACAAAAATATCATCAAACTCAACCGCGAAGCACAACATCGAGCGTATTGAATGCTATGTGCTACTTGTCATGAGAGGTCATGAGTAAGGAAGTCCTCCAAAATGCATTTCGATACTAGGATACTAGGAAAACTATCTGACATTAAGGAATCACACACTTCAGTTAGTATCTTTTCATGCACTAAGCAACATTCAAATCGCTTCCAGTGAACAAGGCATCATGAATTGTTGCGCTAAAAGGTCCTGTCCCAGGAGAAATCATCTAAATGTAGATAGCCTTCCAAATGCGGGACGGCAATCTACCCGCCGCAGTCTTCACAGAGAGCCAACAGGAATTATGCATATTTGGGCGAAATTCTCTGTTTCTCACACTTCCCGGAAGGCAACCCCCAAAACAATAACAGGATATCAAGCGAAAAAACAATTTCGCTTCCGCAGCATTATTCAGTTTCCCGGAAACATAAACATCGGCCACCTACTGAAAAGGTACTTTCATCTATCATCTCGGGTCGTTTGTTGGTGTTGTGCGTTGTTTTTAAAATTCACACCGCATTCCACCACCAGCCAGCGTCGTTGGCCACGGGCTGACCAAGCTGACTTGGCGTGCTCGCTCAGCCGGGGGCATTGTTCCGAAAGCTTTAGATGTCTGGATGTTCCTGCCGAAAAAAGCGAAGCACACAACATGTCCGTCAAGGGTCAAGGAAAGTGAAAAGCTGGGAGGACCGGTCACAAAAACCGGGACCAAACCACCTTGGATTATGTTGAATCATGGCACGATGATGATGTTGTCCTGAGTGGCGGTGTGGTGGCGGACGAAGGACATGACCTTGCTTTGTCGTGGATTCTAGGAGGGAGCAGCTAGCTGTAGCAGCCACTAACTTGGAATCACTCCAATTTCACGCTTCGGTGCGGTCCTGTCCTGGATCAATCTCATATTTTATAACGATACCGTCGTCGGTCGTCCGTCGTTGATGCCGTCGTTGTCGTGTTTCGTCTTTTATTGGCTGAGAGCTTCCTTCATATAAACCGTGTTTTACGACGATATCCGTTAGCCAGCAGCCGGGGAATATCTGCGTTTGAAGGGGCCGGGCGGCGATCCAATATCACCAACCAAATGTTCTGTGATTTCTCCTTCGGCGTCTTAGCTTGGGGAACGTGATTTGACGTACAAGGCTGGCCATCACAACACATATGGCTTCGGCACTTTCATAATAATAGGTAATGAATCGCACTGATTTTGACAGCATCATCATAAGTTTGTTCCGTCAGGGTGGACGCTTTCCAATATCCTGCCAACAGCAAAAAATGGGAGAAGAGATGTCGACCCTCGTTTTTGGGAAAATTTTTCCTCGATGTCGAAGTAAAACGGAAACATGAATCTGTTGAATCGTGAAATGACGTGCAAGTTATGGCATTACAATTTTTTATCAACTGACTGTGTAGGGTGTGATCACTGCACATCTTGAAACCATTTCTCGTCATGATAACGTATTCTGCTATTGTGTTCTCTGGTGTAAATCCTGTCCCAAATATATACTGCAATTTTCATGAGGAACCCATGGATTTGTTAAGAGTTCGCCTTAAATTACACATTCAAGCCAGGAAAAGAAATTCGTCATGAATTTTATCATATTAAAGAAAATCGGGCCAGATCTTTGCAAAAAAAAAAAATCCGCCTAAAATTCTTGCTAGTACCTTCAAAGAAATATTTCAACAATTCTGGGATTCGATTTGAATAATTTTTAAGTTTGGAAAGCAGAATCAAACTCTAAAACTCCGAGAATGTGTCTTTATTCTGATAGAACCACTTGCAAATATTCAAAGAACTATGTAGGAAATGTTTAAAAGCAATACCAATAATTTTCGACAGAAAATTACACGAATTTTCAGCAGAAACTTTTTGACTGTCTATTCCATAGAGCTCAACATTTCATGCAGAACTTAGGTGAAGATGATCGTTCCGAACCATAAACATCCTAACAACTTTCAAAAGAAGTTTGAAATTTTATAAAAAAGCAGATCTCTGCATCTTTCTAATTTGAAGCACAATATTTCACACGCAGCACATACAGGGGATGGCCAAAATGTTTGGGATAGGCAACTTTTTTTCTCCCACAAAAAAAATTCAACATGCTGTAACTTTTCATAGAGTGCATCAAAAAATCTCAAATTTTGACTGTTTGTCAACCTACTATATGTGCATCATTGGTACAAATTTGGGCTCGATTGATTATTTTTTCGCGAAGTTAGAACCGTTCGGGTAAAACACTATTTTTTTGACAACTAGTTTTTGAACTATCATATCTCGAAAACCAGTGAACCGAATTGAATGAATTTTTTAACGTTTATCAACAATATATTGATACCTAATACGAAGTTATAAAATGTAATATTTTCTCACAGCGAATTAATTTATACCGGGTTGAAATTTCTACTCATATAGGGGAAAATAAGTCAAATTTACAATACCCCACAAAAATTATTAAATGTGTTCTTCCTTCAATCTAAATGGGCTCTAATATATCTGATTTGAGATAATTTGAGAACAGAAGTGGAAAATCTTTGGATATCAACACTAAAATTTATTGACATTTATGTAAAAAAATTACATTTTTTTGAAAAAAAAACAAAAAGTGTCAATCCATGATAACTTTTTTCAACGTTTAAAAAGTATCTATGTTTTAATAGTTTGTTGAACTTTTTTGTGAGAGAAAAAAAGTTGCCTATCCCAAACATTTTGGCCATCCCCTGTATCTTGAGAGTAGAAGTACTTGTGATAAAAATAAAATCATGATGTTTCTAGCACTATTTGAAGTTAGATTTTGCGGGGGCCCCTAAAATGTGGGAGCCCGGGGCCATGGCTTTCTTGGACCCCCCCCCTAAAATCCAGCCCTGCATATAGGGTGACGAAGGCTATTATCGGCAGGTTTGTTCTCTTCGTGACGGGGGGTTTTTGTGGGTCGAATTGCCTGAAATTTGGGCATACAACTCAGCTTGGTTGGGAAGGATTTGAGGCCAAATCTGAGACCACCAGGTTTCAAAAAAACCCATGACGAAGAGAATTTTTTTTTTATTTCCTCCCCTGTTGGGGAAATTAAGCCACTGCGTCCAATAGGCTGAACTTTTGTGGCATGTCCCGTTTTGATATTCGCATCTAGCCAGCTAATTACCATGTGTCAAGTAATCAGCTACTGCCACGACGCGTCGTCTCCCAGTCAGGTGCAATGGAATTGATAAACTCCAAAACCTTCCCAGGTTTTGCAGACCAGATCTCACTGGGTTGCAAGCAACCGCTATTTAGAAATCTTTGCCTGCGCGTGTATAAAGCACCACAACTGCAAAGCAGATGTTCCGAGGTTTCACGTTCCGTATTACAGAAACGACAGATATCACTCTGAATATGGCCAATATTTTTCAAGTGATACCTGCTCGGGCAGTGTCCAGTTACTAGGCCAGTGTATGTACATAGAGCTCTCTTGTTGAGCTCTAAAAGCTTTTTGGTTTTATAAGCATTTGGTGTTATAAATCGTTTTGACTGATTGCAATTTTTGACGTCCATCCAATTGGATATCACCCTCTGCTCAGCCCAGCGTTTCAGGTCCATTTTAATTGTACAGTTTGATATACCACAGAATGGTTCTGGGCCAGCAAACTGTAAATTGGAACCACTTTTAGCAAGCTCGTCTGCCATTTCATTCCCTTCAATGCCGCAGTGACCTGGAACCCAGTATAAGTTTACTGAGTTCCCTTGGCACAGCCTGCGCAGTGAAAGAATGCATTCCCAGACAAGCTTTGAAGTACATTTGTAAGCGCACAATGCTTTTAGTGCAGCTTGACTATCTGAGAAAATACAAATATTTGCATATCTGTATTTTCTCTCAAGGCAGATATTTGTGCATTTCAAAATAGCAAGAATCTCTGCTTGAGACACCGTAGGATAGTGTCCCATCGCCACTGAAATTTGTATTCCAGGGC
The DNA here is from genome assembly GCF_035046485.1 of Aedes albopictus. Classification (NCBI taxonomy): domain Eukaryota; kingdom Metazoa; phylum Arthropoda; class Insecta; order Diptera; family Culicidae; genus Aedes; species Aedes albopictus. Next base: position 403,347,989 of record NC_085138.1, on the reverse strand, counting down.
CGTAGATTCCTGCTCCCGTTTTTATTCCAACTTTTGAGCCATCTGTATAGAATTTGATTGATCCTTGACGATGGAACCTCCGACTTCCTAATCTGCACGAGTTGTTTCGTGCAACTTGTAAGGAACATCATGGTTCTCCACAGATTTCATCCAGCCTTTTATCATTTTCATTACTGGCCTATTTTGAAAGTATTGTGAAATGTTCAGGTGACCTACAAGATCACCTGGCATAAACTTTTCAACTCGTTCAAGTCTCAGCAATTCCTTTTGACGAAGAGAATAAAACTGCCGAAAATACGTAAGCTCCCCTATATGAACCCTTCGTAAAAAAAACTCTTAATACTTTCCTACCAATTTGTATGAGAATAAAAAACCCTGAAGTGAATAGATTGTTTTTAATATTATTAAGTCGCATAAAATGCTACATTGCATCGCAATAGTGCACACCATAAATCGCATAACATATCGCTTCAAATCATACAGCGTTTTTATTGTTCCGCCAATGCACGTATAGGGTAATTGTTCCCTTCATTGTGGTAGTACCTATTGTTGCGGTAGTGGCAATTGAGAACTTTTTCGACTGAAATTTTACCAAAAGGCATTTTTAATAGATGTATTATGCTTAAATTATGAGATTGCACCATTTGTGTGCTTGAGATTTGCCCAAAAACCTATTTTAAAAAAAATATTTTCCTTAAAAGTTTTACTGCTGTGTTCCTATTGTTGCGGTAGTGTTCCTATTGTTGCGGTATCCCATATGATTTCAATGGAATACCGCAACAATAGGAACCAAAATTAAATTTTACCTCCATAATAGGAACAGTGTGCCTAATGTTGTGGTAAGCGATTTATGATCAAAAACAGAGAGAAACGATAGTTTTAATATTTTTCCAAGCAAATTTGAATAGAAAACTACCAACTAACGTTTTGCAACCCTTCATTGGATGGTACGATCATTGTTTTTAAAATGAATTTACCTTAATACCACAACGATGGGCACACTTACCCTATCGCCTCCATTTTTCATGCAAAAGGCACTTTTACTGCATTTCATGCGATGTCACTTTAACGTATAAAAGTTTGTATAACACGGTCATAAACTTCATAACTTGTGGGCAATCAAACATTGTGTGTAAAACTGCGTAAAAGTTTCTTGTGAGCCTCAGATTCTTGGCAAGGACTACGTCAAATTGAACAATACTCGTGCCTTCTGATCATACAATTGTCATGAATTTCTGCATTGTTCTCTGACAAGTTTCAGAACATTTTGAACGATACCCTCGCATAAAAAGCAAAGCATCCAAAGGTGGACTAGAGATGAATGTGTAAAAACAAGCCCGTGCTCAAAGTAGGGGGGGGGGGGGGTAGTGCCGAATCTTTTTCATTATCGACGTGCTAGGTATATACTTGCCTTGGTAGAGGTGAACAACAAACCTATAACTAAAGGATAGCATATTTTATCATCATATCTAAATTTGCAATTATTTAATGTTTTATTTACAGCTCAGGATAACTCATAAATAAATGCTATCGTTGTAAAACTTGCAATTTGCAATTTATTATTAAATAGTATAATAACATAATAATAACAAATATTACTATCAGACAAATATCAAAACAATGTTATAAACGAATGTTATTATTTTGACTTTATTTTTGCTATTATTTTGTTATTACAATGATAAAATCAGTTATCCTTTAGTTGTTATGCCAGAGAAATCAAGTTATTATTTTTGTTATTTTAACTTTTATTTCAAACAATGTAATAGCAAATTTTGCCATACAAACATTCTATTATGGGACCTCTGAATTTTTTGCATAAGTCGTCACACTTTACTAACACCCTCCCCCCCTTTAAAGCGTGACGTAATTTATAGACGTTCATGTACGTCAAAATCAATCTACACGTTGGTACATGAACATGGTCTCGTCAGCACGCACGTTTGAATCCTGATGTATAAGCAGCATTTCAGTTTTTAGGGCTGTTAGGGGATATCAGGTAGTCTGTTGGGTATTTCACAGGGCTTCAGGGCACTTCAGGGATGTTTTGGGTAATCTTTGGGACGTTTTAAATCACATTAGGGTGCCTTAAAACCCCCTCGAATCTCATGAAATGCCATGAAACACCCTAAACCACTTCTAAACCCTTTCACAAATTTTAAATTTTCTTTAATCCCTTGAGACGGCACTGATCCTTTCGAAGCTCCATAAAACCTTTATAAAATCCTCTGACACGTTACTTAAACTTATGTCAGTGAATAAATTTGATATAAATAGGCTGTATATGTGTACATGTATAAGAAGATGAATGTTAGCAAAAAGAGACGATCCAGTGATTAAACTCACACATAAAAAAGGATTGCTTGTTACGTAAACTTATTGCTGCAGCTGCATCGTAAAAAAAACTAAGATGTAACTTGCCAACAAAAACTTGGAATTATACGATTTTATTTAACTCGAAGAGAAATCATTTTCATAAAAATTACACATTGGTAGTTTTTATAGTATAAACTACCTGTTGCTTGACTACCGGACCGGGGGAATTTCTTTCAGGTGAATAACCTCCAGAGCAGACTGTGTTTGAGCTCTTATATTAGGAGATTACAAATTTCCTATATGGGACAGTATGGAGTATATGGAACATAGTATATGAATTTTGCAGTCCAAGTTCATCAATGCAAATAGTGTGAGCTTTTAGTCTTAAGTCTAGTAGCACTTACGTTTAATGTCCCTCTAAGTCATGTATGTCCGGTAATGAAGTCGTGTTTATCTTTCGTCATGTATTCAGGGACGGCTGTAAGTATTATTGGATGTGACTTCAGAAGAAATTCTATAGATAAACATTCTAACATCCTACCAACCAAAGCAAATTGTTTCAATTCAGGTTATGCAAGGTCCGTCACTACGCTATATTGTGAACTAAAGCACTAAAGTGGGATTTCAATAGGTTTAGGCATTATACCAATTATGTTTAGATTACCTGCTAGTTAATTATAAGTCCACACAATTAGAATAATAAATTTGGAAAAATATTTCAATTAAAGTAGAATTCACTTTCAATTCATGACTAATCTTCCTACTCACGGTCAGTGACAGTCGTATCTGTCACTCCATTCCATTGTCATCACAGGCTCCATCAGGTGGTTGACGTCGGAGGGTTTAGAAAAGGCGCGCGCTGTCCAATAGGGTCAGCTAACACTACCAATAATGTGTTAAATGATAGGATGCAATATATACTTTATAGGAAAATTGCCGCTAAAACTTGATTTTTAAATTAAAAATCACTGGCCAAAATAGAAGCACTGCGAATTTTAAGCCATATTCTCAACTTTGATTGCTATTTTGGCCAATTACGTGAATTTCTTATGGGAGTGGCCAAATAAGAAGCACCCTGGCCAAAATAGACACATGGGAGCTGATTTTTTAGAATCAATATTTTTTCTTGCATTTTTCAATCAAACTCTATAGTTTTCACAGTTTCAATCATCATATTTTATTAGGATCTAATAGTAAAAAAAATTTTTTTCTCGTTCAGATCGCAACAGGCTGAATAAAGCACTATCTACCCTATCTTATTTTCTATCAATCTTTTTTTTTTTGCTTTTCAGGTAACCTTTCGATACAGCCAATGGCAAAGTGTTCATAAAGTGAGTTCAATTGTTTCACCAATAGCACAGTACTACACTCTGAAATCAATTCTCATGCGTTCAATCATTCGTTTTTGAACGCTGAATTTATGACTTCTTCTTCTGGGTCGCATGCAAAGGTCTTGTAGGTGCATTATCACTTAACCCTCGTCCTAAGGAGTTACTTTAGACGCACTGCATTAACGGTGCACGTGCGTATCTGGATCATATTGCCTGAATAGTTTACTCCAGCAATTCCTACAATTTCTGTTGAAATTCAATGATATTATCCAGAATCCTTCTAAGATTTCCAACAGAGATTTTTCCAAAGATTCTTCTAGAAGTTCATCCGGGTATTCCTCAAGAAATTTTTATCCATAGATAAACTTCTCATGGTATTGCACTCTGCTTGACCTTCCTCAAGCAATTCCAGCTGGATTCCATAAGCAATTCCTGTTGTGGTCCTTCCAGCAATTCCTCCCAGGACTCCTCCAAAAATACTTCCTATAATACCTCCCGGAATTATTCTACGGATTCTCCTAAGAATTTCTCTTGGGATTCCTCCCAAACATCTTTTTCTGAGATGATTCAAGACAATCATTCTAGGATTCTTTCAGAAGTTCCTTCGGTTTTTCCTCCAAGAATTCCGAATATTGCTTATGGGATTCCTCCAGGAACTCCTCTTGACCTTCATCCAGGAGCTCATGCTACGATTCCCGATTCCAGCTGTGATTCCCTCAGGATTGCCACCTAGGACTCCTTCAGAAATACTTAGTGTGATACCGGCAGGGATTTCACTATGCATTCTTGCTGGGAGTCTCCCAAGGCAGTCTTCATAGGATACTTCCGGGAATGCCTTGTTTATCCTGGTCGTTATTGTTCTTATGTTCAGTGTTGTTCGACCAAAAATTATCCAGCCCTAATCCAACAATTTCAAAATCGCGACCAACAGCGGGGAATCCAACCGGTGGACAAACAGGAAGTCCCCTGCGACGAACGTCATCCCTCGAAAGGATTCGACCGAATCGATTTCATCAACCATTGGAGACACAAACAGATACAAACCATTAGGCGTGCATTCCCCCGACCAGTCCGGCAGCTGTTGGGAATCCCATTCCGACCCAACATCTGTTCTTTAGTACCTAGCTGGGAGATGGAAGAATCCATCTTTAAAAATAAACTTTCTTCCGTGTCCCAGCAGCGCGGTTTCCCCCCTCGCTAGCGCTGCGTCATCGCCAGCGGTGATGGGTAGACGACTATCTGTCGGATTCTCGGATTACGAATGCTTGCGTGAATTTTAAGCAGATCTTTTATGTATTCCCCGGTTGAATGGATTGTGCTCTGGGCTGGGACTTTGGAGGATGGCGAACCAGGACCCAGGGAGCGGACGGAAGGATTCTGTTGTGCCTCGAAATAGGCAAACACGAAAAACGACCCGCATTTTGTCGTTGTGCCGTCGTCGTCGTCGTCGTCGTTTGGTTTGGTTCCGTTCGGCATCCCAAGATAGAGAATTTAAACAGAGCGGAGATAAAGAATTTATATGATTTCAATCTGCGATTTTCTTCCCCGGTTTGGGTTTCGAATTGCTGCCGAAGACCGGGTGAGATGCTGACACAATACAATATTAAGGCTGAAAGGCTTAAGATGGGACGGAAAGAAGTTGGAAGTTTCTGTATCGGTTGTGTAGAAAATCCTAAAATAGAATCTGTATTAATTCGGAAGTAAGAGGTTGAGGTTTATTTGGAAAATCCGAGCTATCGGTTGTCAATGTGAATTATTGCTTTAAGCTGCTAGAGAGCGGAGGCTTAAAATCAATCATGTTACCGTCGTGCGGGGTGTTATTGGACCACTATTCCGCACGTTTAGAATATAACGGTATGCTACATTACTAGAATACATAATTATAAGCTACTTTGCATCCACCGTAGGATTCTCTGACTTATATTGAATCCGACCCTCTAGGCCCAATGCCACCCCGAACGGCGGTACCGTCATCCGGGGTAACATTGGTCAACATTTTCGATCTTTCTTTAATAATTCTCTTGTCAAAGTAAAACTTGCATGTTTTATATTCTTAAAACAACTGGTTCTCGTCCTCTGAGTGTGTGTTATGATACTCGAAAAAGTATTGTGAAACTTTGAAACATGTTAAATGGAGGATTTTTAAACAAATTAATAAATTTCTTGGGAAATGATGGGGAAATTCCTTGGGAATTGTTGGAGGAGTTTTTTTTTTTTGGGATTTTCTGGATAAATTCTCTAGCAATATCTGGAGGAAATTATTCGGGAATTCCTGAAGAATTAGCTTGGAAATTCCTGGAGAAATTCCTTAAGTATTCATGATGGCATTCCTCGAGATTTCTTGGAGGAATTCCATAAGAATTCCTGGATGAGTCATTTGAGAAATATCTTGGGAATCCTGAGGAACTGTCTAGGAATACCTCGAGCAAATCCTAAGGAATTAATGAAGAAGCAAATCCTGGAGAAATTCCATGAGATTTCACGGAAAAAATCCTTAAGAATTTCTGGAAGAGTTCCTTGAGAATTCCTGGAGGAATTTTCTGTAAACTTTTGGAGGAATTACTTAAAACATTCTGGAGGTATTCCTTGAGAATTCAATGAGGAATTTCTTTGGAACTCCTGGAGGAATTTCTTGGGAATACCAGGAGAAATTTATCCGGCATTTTTGAAAGAATTCATTGGGAATCCAATGAGCAATTCTTGAAAATTCCTCGGGAATTGCTGTAGGAGTTCCTGGAAGCCTTCTTTGAGTATTCTTGGAAAAAATCTTGAGAATTCCTGAGAGAACCTCTTGAGAATTCCTGAAAAAAATTTCTTGGGAATTTCTTTAAAAAATCCCGAACGAATTCCAAAAAAAATTTCGGGAGGAACTCCTTAAGGAAATCCTGATGGTATTTCTTTGGGAATATCTGAAGGATTTCTAGAGAATAACTAAAAAAATGTCTTGGGAACTCCTGGAGGATTTTCTCAAGAATTCCTGATGAATTTTCTAGGCGATTCCTGTAGAAATGCATTGGGAATTGCTGGTGAAATTTCTTAGGTTTTCCTGGAAAAAAAATCCATGGAAAATCCTGGAAGGATTCCATGGGAAATCTTAAAATAATTTCTTGGGAATTCCTAAAGGAATTCCTTGGAAATTCGTGAAGGAAATTCTTGGAAATTCCTGAGATAATTTCTTGGAAATAGAGGAATCACTTGAAAACTCCTGGAGCAGTTTTTTGGAAATTCTGAAATAAATTTCTCGGAAATTCTCGCAGAGATTCCTTGGAAATTCCTGAAGCAATTCATTGGGATTTTTTGGAAGAATTCCTTAAAAATTCCTGCAGGACTTGTTTTTGAAATTCCTAGAACATAAAAAAACATGGAAATTCCTAGAGAAATTTCTGAGAAATTTCTGGAATAATTCATGGAAATTCTTGGAGGATTTTTTTGACTCAAATACTAAATAAATTTTCTAGGAAATTCCTGGAGGATTTTTTTGGATATTCATTGAGGAATTTCTTGGCAATTCTCAGAGAAATTTCTTGGAAATTCCTGGAGGAATTTCTTGGCATTTCTCAGAAGAATTTCTTGGAAACTCCTGGAGGAATTTCTTCGAAATTCCTGGAGGAATTTCCTGGAAATTCCTGGAGGAATTTCTTTGAAATTTCTGGAGGAATTAATTGGGAATTTATGGAGGAATTTCTTGGAAATTCCTGGAGGAATTTCTTGGAAATTCCTGGAGGAATTTCTTGGAAATTCCTGGAGGAATTTCTTGGAAATTCCTGGAGGAATTTCTTGGAAATTCCTGGAGGAATTTCTTGGAAATTCCTGGAGGAATTTCTTGGCATTTCTCAGAGGAATTTCTTGGAAATTCTTGGAGGAATTTCTTGGAAATTCCTGGAGGAATTTCTTAGAAATTCCTGGAGGAATTTTTTGGAAATTCCTGAAGAAATTTCTTGAAAATTCCTGGAGGAATTTCTTGGGAATTTCCGGTGGAATCTCTAGGAAATTCCTGGAGGAAATTCTAGACAATTCCTGGAGAAATTTATTGGAAATTCCGGGAGGAATTTATTGGAAATTCCTTCAGAACCTTCTTGGAAATTCCTGGAGGAATTTCTTGGAAACTCCTGGAGGAATTTCTTGGAAATTCCTGGAGGAATTTCTTGGAAATTCCTAGAGGAATTTCATGGAAATTAATGGAGTAATTTCTTGGAAATTCCTGGAGGAATTTCTTGGAAATTCCTGGAGGAATTTCTTGGAAATTCCTGGAGGAATTTCTTGGAAATTCCTGGAGGAATTTCTTGGAAATTCCTGGAGGAATTTCTTGGAAATTCCTGGAGGAATTTCTTGGAAATTCCTGGAGGAATTTCTTGGAAATTCCTGGGGGAATATCTTGGAAATTCCTGGAGAAATTTCTTGGAAATTCCTGGAGGAATTTCTTGGAAATTCCTGGAGGAATTTCTTGGAAATTCCTGGAGGAATTTCTTGGAAATTCCTGGAGGAATTTCTTGGAAATTCCTGGAGGAATTTCTTGGAAATTCCTGGAGGAATTTCTTGGAAATTCCTGGAGGAATTTCTTGGAAATTCCTGGAGGAATTTCTTGGAAATTCCTGGAGGAATTTCTTGGAAATTCCTGGAGGAATTTCTTGGAAATTCCTGGAGGAATTTCTTGGAAATTCCTGGAGGAATTTCTTGGAAATTCCTGGAGGAATTTCTTGGAAATTCCTGGAGGAATTTCTTGGAAATTCCTGGAGGAATTTCTTGGAAATTCCTGGAGGAATTTCTTGGAAATTCCTGGAGGAATTTCTTGGAAATTCCTGGAGGAATTTCTTGGAAATTCCTGGAGGAATTTCTTGGAAATTCCTGGAGGAATTTCTTGGAATTCCTGGAGGAATTTCTCGGAAATTCCTGGAGGAATTTCTCGGAAATTCCTGGATCAATTTCTTGAAAATTCCTGGAGGAATTTCTTGAAAATTCCTGGAGAAATTTCTTGAAAATTCCTGGAGGAATTTCTTGAAAATTCCTGGAGGAATTTCTTGGAAATTCCTGGAGGAATTTCTTGGAAATTCCTGGAGGAATTTCTTGGAAATTTCTGGAGGAATTTCTTGGAAATTTCTGGAGGAATTTCTTGGAAATTTCTGGAGGAATTTCTTGGAAATTTCTGGAGGAATTTCTTGGAAATTTCTGGAGGAATTTTTTGGAAATTTCTGGAGGAATTTCTTGGAAATTTCTGGAGGAATTTCTTGGAAATTTCTGGAGGAATTTCTTGGAAATTTTTGTAGGAATTTCTTGGAAATTTTTGTAGGAATTTCTTGGAAATTCCTGGATAAATTTCTTGGAAATTCCTGGAGGAATTTCTTGGAAATTCCTGGAGCAATTTCTTGGATATTCCTGGATGAATTTCTTGGAAATTCCTGGAGGAATTTCTTGGAAATTCCTGGAGGAATTTCTTGGAAATTCCTGGAGGAATTTCTTGGAAATTCCTGGAGGAATTTCTTGGAAATTCCTGGAGGAATTTCTTGGAAATTCCTGGAGGAATTTCTTGGAAATTCCTGGAGGAATTTCTTGGAAATTCCTGGAGGAATTTCTTGGAAATTCCTGGAGGATTTTCTTGGAAATTCCTGGAGGAATTTCTTGGAAATTCCTGGAGGAATTTCTTGGAAACTCCTGGAGGAATTTCTTCGAAATTCCTGGAGGAATTTCTTCGAAATTCCTGGAGGAATTTCCTGGAAATTCCTGGAGGAATTTCTTTGAAATTTCTGGAGGAATTAATTGGGAATTTATGGAGGAATTTCTTGGAAATTCCTGGAGGAATTTCATGGAAATTTCTCGAAGAATTTCTTGGAAATTCCTAGACGAATTTCTTGGAAATTCCTGGAGGAATTTCTTGGAAATTCCTGCAGGAATTTCTTTGAAATTACTGGAGGAATTTCTTGGAAATTCCAGGAGAAATATCTTGGAATTTCCTGGAGGAACTTCTTGGAAATTCCTGGAGAAATTTCTTGGAATTTCCTGGAGGAATTTCTTGGAAATCCCTGGAGGAATTTCTTGGAAATTCCTTGGAACAAAATGTTTCCACACTTATTCCTCGTTCATCCGTGTTTACGATTCAATAGGTGCCAACAATACCTCATTACCAGAAAGTCCATTCGACTTCCAACCCATCCGGAAAAACCAAATTACCTTGAAACCGCTCAACATCGGTTCCGAAATTAATTCCACCAGATTATGGGAGAATTTTCCAATTAAAATGTTCACCTCTTCGCTCCTCCCCCCGTACTCTACCTGAACATTATTTTCCCGCCCTCGTTACCCTGAGGCATGCAGCTCGAGCCTTGCAAGGCAACTTTTCCCATTGTTAGAGTTGTATCGTTTTACGAAAAAGCAAAAAAAAAATGCGAGAAGAAATTAAAGTAATTTCACTAATAGCACAAGTTTGTTTCGGCTTCGCTTGCCGCTGCTGCTGTGCCTCATTGTAAATTGGAGCTCTAATTGAATTGCTACATTACCACCACCACCACTGCTGCCACCATCATCGTCATCATCAGCTCCACTTTTCCGCCGACATGAGAAACAGTCATAAGAACAAAGAAAAATACTAAGCCGAAGTCAAACACTCCGGTGCAAGTTCTTCCCTCAAGGCGAAAGCCTTCGGGCAATATGCAGCGAGAGGGTTTATGCGACGCGATATATTAAGGCCTATTTAGCAGCTAAACAAAATTTGAAATGGGTGATACACATTTTTAAAACTTTCTTAAAAATGTTGAATATAAAGGGAGCAGTAAACAGTTCAGAGGAACAATATTTGAGTTTGGAGATGAACCAGCCGCGGGCTGAAAATCTCCTTAATGAAGCTAATAATAATATTTGAGTTCCTTCATAAAAAAGAGACTAATGAAATTTCTTAAATAAGTAATGGTAAAATGAAAAAAAAAAAAAAAGAAACTATTAAAACTTATCACAGGTAGATAAACTTAAATAAATAGAATCAAGAATATATCGTTAATACTTAAAACGTTACTAGAAAACTCATAAGATGTTTTAGTGAAAATTAGGAAAAAATAAAAATGTCCGAATATAAAAAAAATATATTATTATTATTTTTTTCATGAAAAAAAAAATCTGTAAAATTACTTGAAAAACTATTGATCGCATCTACTAAGCATTCTGTGCGTTTTATGAACGCTGTGATCAAACGCCCTCAGAAACACAATGTATAGTTTATGAACCTGCAGGGCCGATTGTTACGAATTGTTCGGTTCGCACCCACCCGACCAGCCAGGCAGTGTGCCAGAGTTTTGAGCTGGTACTGGTAAGAGCCGGCCGGTGTGGTGCAAGTTCTCTAATTGCCCGATAGTGCATTTTCATCTCGCCTCAAGAAAGGTGGCCCACCCGAAAAGGCTCGAGTGTTGGTGGCTGTCGTCCAGTTTCCAGCTTAGAACCTTTTCCATTCTTTGATGGGGTGAGTTTAATTTTTCAAATTGGTGAACATGATTCAATTAAGGGTGACCCGCAGCTTCCGGAAATGGGTCCATGATTACCGAAAGTGCGAAAGAGGGTCAGCAGGTCACAAAGGCTTTTGGGATAAGGATTGGCGAAAAGGAATTGCTTGCCTTGGATGGTGACCTTGCCTAACTTTGCTTTCAGACTGACTCTATAATATACAGTGTATGTGACACATTCTACCGTGACGTTACAACGTTTTGACGCATTCGTAGTCAGATTTTCCTCTATAACTCATGGAAACAAGCGTAAACCGCGAAATATTTTTTCATATTCGGATTCCTTGTAAAATTTCTGATATATTTGACCTATTGAACATTTAGTTTTCATTAGAAAACGTGTTCAAAATGCGTATTTGTAGCGTGACGTTACAACGCGCTAGAATCCGACCCTCTCCAACGCGCTACCAACATCTTAAAAAATCTGCTCGGATTTTTATGATATTCTGATTTTTTTTCCACCATTGAAATTTATTGGTTTGTTCTTCAATTCAATGGAATAAAACATTTAAATTTCGGATTTGTTTTTGAATAATCGACTTTTACATTTCGTGACGTTACAACGCCCGTTCAGTTTCAAACAGGGTTCTGTTCGCGTTGTAACGTCACGAAAATGCACATCATTTTATTTATCAGAAGGTTCCGGGTCATTTGGCCGAACGCCATTTGGCCGAATGCCGTTTGGCCGAACGCCATTTGGCCGAAAGGGTCATTTGGCCGAATGCCATTTGGCCGAATGCCGTTTGGCCAAAAAATGAATGATGAAATCAAGTGACCATACCACTGTTCCCCGTCCCAGTATACCTCGAAAGAACAGCCTATGATACAAAGAAGGAAAAATCTTCGATGATATATTGACAGTTTCAACGCCAACTAATCCCTGAATATTAAAACTAGAAAGAATAGCCTATGATAAAAAGAAGGAAATACTTCTGATAATCATATTGGCAGTTAGAATGTCAAAAACTTCCTCTGAATTCTTTTGATCATGATTCGGCCAAACGGCATTCGGCCAAACGACCCTTTCGGCCAGATGGCATTCGGCCAAATGGCCGGTCACCTTATCAGAATAGTCAGACAAAATTGCCCGAATTTGTAAATATATTATTGCATTATTTTTACTGTTCCAAGAGCAACTTTATTCCATTAAAAATCCGTTTTGTGATAAATGGCTCGGAGGGCCAAGTTATTACTATCAGCAGTATGAAAACTCCTTCATGAAGGTTAATGGTACCCATCTTCGGCCTAGTACCACCCATATTTATCTAATATTGTCCCAAAGACTAAACCGTTGATATTCAATACTTCGCACCGCCGGATATTTAGATTTTGCAGCATAAAACTAATCACGCCGTCGAATTAAACGTTTTTTCAATAATTTATGCAATGTCATTGATTCAATTAAAAACGCTTTAAGATGTGCGAGCAGTTATTGAACCAAAGACATACCTGAGCATCTGCATACCACAAAGGGGCATCAATTTATGTGATTCCAGAGACAACTAGATCTAATTCTGACAAAAAAAAATCCATCCTATATATGTCAGAGTCATAATTACTTAGAGAGCTAGTGTCTTCGGCAAAATTGTTTGATAAGTCAAAAACTTACAGCTGATGTACTATTGGATGTGATATTCAGACACACTGGGAGACGCTTATTAAAAGTTTACAATAGTTTAGAATTTCTCAAAAAGTTTTCAACAAATTTTGAATAGTTGAGAAACTATTTTTTGGCAAAATCTTTGGGCACTTCATAAGAAGTTACAACATGTTGAATATTTTTTGAATAAATATGAAGTGCAATATTTTTCAAAATTTCGACTACCACTAGTCAGTTAGAAACTTGAACCAAACGGCTTTTAAACTGAAAATTCTGGACAAGATGAACAACTTTTCCAAAGACATCAACATTCTAAAAGTCTAAAGTCTAAGTAATTAGTGTCCCGAGATACATATGAGTTTCAATTTCGTAGGTGTTACGTCTGTTTGTCGGTGATTCTTGTTATATCAAAAATAGATGTAACACTGACGTAATATCCATTCCATATATTTCAAGATCCGAAAATTTAGACAGTTGGTGTCCTCGACAAAATTGTTTGGCTGGTCAAGAACTTTCAATTGATGGGCCGTATGATTTCAAATCCTTCCAGTAGGAGGCGCTAGAGGACATACACATTTTTAGTTTTACTTATCTCAGGGTCGTGCCAATTTTATTAATTACCCAAAACACATTCAACAAGCCGTAACTTTTTATAAATATATCAAAAATTTTCAAATTTTGATTGATAGTTTCTCATCTTGTTATCTGTAATATCTACAATTTTGGACTTGATAGGTTAGCTCTACACAAAGATGGAGAGCAGAATCATATTTTTGACTGTGTTCTGTTAACTCTTATATCCAAGGAATAAGTGAATCAAATCAAATTAAATTTGATTTAAATATATTGATCTTTGATTACAATTTGATTTGAATACAATATGTCCAAAGTGAAAAAAGCTCCAGCTTGTAGAATACTTTTCAAGAAATTCTAATCCCTTGCCTGCTTTTGAAAAATGGAAACTAACGACTTCTAGTGGCAAAATCTCGCATCTATTGGTAAATCAACTGCAAGTCCACCACGACAACTACGATTTCTTCAATCGTATTTCTATGTAAAACTATCCATCAACTGTAAGTCTTTGACAAACTTAATAACTTTGTAATTTCGTCAGTGTTTCGTCTGTTGGCCACTCATATTACAGAAATTTTCGGTTTGAGTGGTATTAGATTACGATTTAAAAAATGTACAATATCGCAGTACAATTACATCGTAGATTTTGGCCAAACACCATCTCCCCGTCCCTAGTTTATTAACCCCGTCTACGTAGTTTATTAACCGGCAATGGTACGCAATTTATAAACGATATCTCGAAAAAGAGCTCATACACAACGAGAACGGAACTGTTTTGAATATAGAACTACGTTTGTCCAATTCAGAAGCCGTCCAAGCCAGAAAGATTTGGTCTTTTCCACAGAACTTTTTTTCGTGACGTTACAACGCAAACTTCAACCAGGTGAAACTCAGGCTTCCGTGAACCGATTTTCTTTTTTTTAGTCTCATTTGAAAGATCTGTTCGAGTACAAAGAGCATACAAAATTTCATATTTGTAACGTTTTCCGTATTTGAATAAAATTTAAAAATGTTGATTTTTCGTGACGTTACAACGCAATAAAAACCCATACTATGATCAGCCATATTTTAGAGTTGTAAAGTCTTCCGATCAAAAATCTTTTTATGCTAAAAAATCTACATACATTTATCTGCAAATGATGGAAGATTTTTGAAAAATCAGTGTGTTGGTGTTTAAAATACGACAGTTTGGATGAAAAGTGTGCTCAAATGACTTAAAATCACGATTTTAATGTTAATCTCAATCGTCGTTCTATTTATATTTATTGTCACACTAATATCATGTCGAATACATTTTTGGATGACAAAAGTAATGTAGAATGTGATAAAAATGTCAAATATGCCATAACTCAACTTTGAAAAATTGGTATTGATGATACGGGGCCCGTAGAATGTGTCAATATACATTCTTCTTCCGGGAATCCTCCAGGAACGTCCTATAGGGTTCTTTCGGGTAGTTTTTCTGGAGTTTCTCCGGGAACTTCTTTCGGGATTTTTTTTTTCAGAAACTGCTTCCGGATTTATCTATGTAAGAACTTTATCCAGGATTCCTCTCGAAGCTCTTTCTCTTTGTTCTGGAATTCCTTCGAAAGTCCATTCTGGAATGATGTTCCTGGGAAAGAGAAGGAATTCCTCCTGGAGTCTATTACGCAATTCCTTCAGTAGTTTTTTGTGGCATTATTTATGGAATTACTCAATGAGTTCCTCACTTAGTTCAGAAGCTCCTTGAGGAATGCCTCTTACAATTTCCTGAGGAATTCCTTCATAAGCTTAGTAAGGAATTCCACTGGTATCAGGTATCAGAAGGCCGGCTCCAGAGGCACGTTATCTTCCATTTGGGACATTTGTGCCACCGCCATAATAAAAGCCTATTTTAACATCTACCTGAGGGGAAAGGAAGGAAATATGGTAAGGATGGGGATAAGAACAAGTAGGGAAATAGGAAAAAAAAAAATACCCTGGAAGAGGGTACTAACGTATAAGCGTACCACAATGGGTTCAAACAGTGCCCTGAAAAGGGCTCTGTAATAACGCATAAAGCGAAATAGAGCCTATTGCTCTTTATCACAGCGGGTTAAGAACAACAGAACATCCCGAAGATTCAGGTTTCTGAAGTCAGTTTCACTAATTAAGTGTTTACCGAATACTCGGAAACGGAGTTGCGCAAAAACTGGACAGTTACATATCAAATGATACGAAGTTCCATAATCGGGTTCACAGCTATCACATGCAAATGAATCAGCTTGCTGAATGTTCGCCATGTGATATCTCAGTCGTCAGTGGCCAGTCAATGCTTTGACCAGAATGTTGTAATTCTGCTTTGACAGATTTGTAAGATACTTCGCCACCCCTAGAGAAGGCTCAGTGCAATACAATTTTGTTTGACGACATGACTCTAAACTATTACAGTATTGTTTGTGCTGAGTGGCAGCCCAGGTGTGAATCTGAAGCTTTACCCAATGCTTCGATATCGGAATAGCTGGCTCAGGGCCAATGAAGCCATGTGATGCTCTAGTGCGGGCTAACTCATCAGCCAATTCATTTCCAGCGATGGAAGAATGGCTAGGTACCCATAGAAGGTGAACAGCGTTTGCTGAATTCAGCTCCTCGATTTGAGTTCAACAAGCGATAACTATCTTCGACCTGGAGTTGGCCGAAGCAAGTGCTTTAATAGCAGCCTGGCTATCTGAACAGAAGTATATTACTTTGCCCATTACGTGCTGCTGAAGTGTTGATTGCACTCCGCACATAAGAGCAAAGATTTCGGCCTGAAAAACGGTGAGTTAGACTGATTTAGCCTTAGCTCACGAGAATAAACGCCAGCATGCTCGACCTTTGGGAAGGGAGCCATCAGTGTAACATACGATGCCGTCTGAAATACTTCTTCCCAGATATCCAGATGTTCACTCTGCCCGGGAAGGGGATTTCATAGAAAATGCCATATATGGAAAATTACAAGCAATTGTAAGATCATTTGGAGCAAGGTAAACTTTGTCCCAATTCACCAAAACTGAAAACAACGAGGTGTGTGTGTTGATGTGCGGTTCACAGGAGTTTCCTCTAGTAGACCGAGTACCCGTAGACGGTAAGTGCAAGAAAGTGCTTCTTGTTTGAGATGAATGTGTAGTGGAGCAACGTCAAAGAAAACTTCGAGCGCTGCCGTGGGAGTTGAAGAGAACGCTCCAGATATCGCCATTAGCACATCCTTTGGAGATGGCCTAATTTTGATTGGACCGTTCTCACTTCACCCTTTTGCCACCACACAAGACATCCATAAGCCAATATTGGCCGAACCACAGTTGTGTATATCCATTTGATATACTTGGGTTTTAGACCTCAAGTTGTACCAAAGGTTCGCCAGCATTGCCTGAAGGCCATACAAGCCTTCTTGATTCTGAACTCAATGTGAGGTGTCCAGGAAAGCTTGGAATCAAGAATGACTCCAACGTACTTTACCTGTTCAGTCACATCGATTTCAGAATCAAAGAGACGCAAAGGTTGAACGCCATTACGGTTTCGCCGTTCTGTAAAAAGAACAGTAGATATTTTACTCGGATTAACCGAAAGGACATGTTGGCGACACCAACCCTCAACTACCCGAAAAAGGTTTTGCATCAGGTCGAAAAGGGTGCTGATGCACATACCGACTAAAAATAATGTTAGGTAGTCTACGGCGAAACCATAAGTAGGAAAGCCGCTATTATTGAGCTGCCTCAATAGCGTATCTGCTACGAGATTCCACACACACTAAATTTCCTAATCCCTGCTAGACGCAATGTCGAGAAGAGATGTCGGTTTTTGAGCATTTGATTAATCCAATTGGAAATCATTGGAGATATACCATGACTCCGAGCGACTTCCAGAATGGCATCGAAAGGCACGTTGTCAAAGGCACCCTCGTTATCTAAGAAAACACCCAAGAATAGTCACAGTGGACTTACCAGATCGGTAGGCATGTTGGTTCACATAAAGAGGCACGTTAGCCAGATGAACATCACGGATGTGATTATCAACAATGTGTTCTAAGCATTTCAGAAGAAAAGAGATAGGTCGGAAACTCTTTGCTTCTTCATACGACGTACAACCCAGTTTCGGAATGAACTTCACAGTAATATCCCGCAAAGATTTGGGAATATACGCTGTAGCAAAACTGCAAACAAGTATTTTTTTTTAATATGTTGTAAATAATCAAATCCCTTCTGAAGCAAAATATGATAAATCCCATCTGCCCCAGGAAATTTGAAAGGACCAAAGCTATTTAGTGCCCACTCAATCGATTCCAGAGTTACAATTTTCCGAGCCGAAGCCAGGGAATCGTAACTACAAGAAAAGATATCAGTTTCATCCGAAGATGTAATATCCACACATCCAGGGAAGTGTGTGCTGAATAAGCATTCCAGAACTTCCTCATCAGAGGAAGTCAGATCGCCATTTGGCAAACGAAGTTCGTTCACTCGAAAATCCTTAGATTTCGCAAGGATTTTATTTAACCGACTGACTTCACTCAAACTGGAAACATTTGTACAAAGCTCAACGTACATATGTACAGATGGGTAAATTATTGTTTAAATTGGGAAAAAATCCACAGCTCAGGTGAGATTTGAACTCACGACCCTTATTTGCTAGACAAGTGTTTTACCAACTAAGCTACCGAGCCAATTAATGACCCGGCAACCTAGTTGTCTAAGGTTCAACTCTAATCTCATCGATCTATATCATCTTCCCCTAAACCGCAAATATAACCATCTCTGTTGTACATATGTACGAAGAGCGAAAGCGATAGTTATCCGTCGTATCAAACAGAATGCGAACGACGCGTTTGATCGCCTTCCAGGTAGCATTGTTCTTCCTCTACAAGTGGTTGAGGAAGCGTTGCCTGTACGATAGGCAAACAGTTTCAAACAATAAACAAATCGCTTTCGCTCTTCGTACATATGTACAACAGAGATGGTTATATTTGCGGTTTAGGGGCTGTCCATAAACCACGTGGTCATTTTTTTAGGACTTTTCAAACCCCCCCGCCCCCCGCGTGGTCATTAGTCCATACAATTTTTTTTATTTGTCCATACATAATGGTCATTGGCCGAACCCCCTAATGACCACGTGGTTTATGGACAGCCCCTTAGGGGAAGATGATATAGATCGATGAGATTAGAATTGAACCTTATGACAACTAAGTTGCCGGGTCATTGATTGGCTCGGTAGCTTAGTTGGTAAAGCACTTGTCTAGCGAATAAGGGTCGTGATTTCAAATCTCACCTGAGCTGTGGATTTTTTTCCCAATTTAACCAATAATTTACCCATCTGTACATATGTACGTTGAGTTATTTGAAATTCATAAATAAAAAGAAAATCGGGTTAAGTACGGTTCCTTTGAATTCCACTAAGAATTTTCATCCTTTGACAGATACGTATTTCGACCTCAACTGTAAGGTCGTCTTCAGTGTCTTGTAAATTCATAATTGACCACACGGATTGGTATTACCGAAAATTTGCACTTTGAGTGAGTCACTTCCACTTGTACAAAGGTTTTTCCAGCCGGATCGTTGAGCAGACCGGAGAGCTTTCCTGTAGGCCTTGCGAGCCGACCTGAAAGCCTCCGATCCAGCTGAACGTCGTATGTTCCAACTCTTTCTACATTGTTTCCTGAGTTTCGCCAGATCAGAGTTCCACCAAGGGGTTCCTCTTGTGATATTCACAGACCGTAGAGGGCATGCTTCTTCAAAAGCTTCCATGATGAAGGTCGTTGTAGTATCAACGGCATCATTTAAATCACTTGGAGTGTCAATGGATGGTGAGTATCCATGAAATTTGGCCGCAACCAAATCAGTAAAAAGATCCCAGTTTGTTGACCGGGGATTCCTGAAACGCAATGTTTGCGAAGTAACATTTAAATGTCCAAAAAAGATGTAGCGATGGTCAGATAAAGATTTTTCATCTGACACATGCAAATTGGTCAGCTCGTGACTAATTCTGCTAGAGCAAGGCGTTATGTCTAACACTTCCTCTCTAGCAGATACCATCAAGGCTGAGCAGCTGCCTATGTTAAGTAATGGAAGATCTGTACGACTTAAGTACTCCAACAAACTGGAGCTTCTCAAGTTAATGTCTGAGCTACCCTAGATGATATGATGAGCATTAGCATCACTGTCAACAATCAGCGGAAGGCCTTTTGAAGTACAGTATGCGATGACTTGTTTGAAAGCATCCGTAAGAAATGGTTCATCATGCGGTAAATACACCGAACAATAGACGTATTTCCTGTTGAGGTCTCCAACAGATACATCAATTATAATAGAACATACATACATCTCTGGTGGTTAGTTCAGAGATGAGTGTAGCAACGATTGCGTTGTTGGCAAGCACACAGGCTCGAGGCATGATACGCGAGTTTGTCATTTCATGTTTACTGAAAGTAGCAAACACTGGGTACACAAGTTCTCCTAGAAAAAAATCCCCTTACGAAAGTAAAGTTCCTGAACCAAGGCCACTTGGGTTGTACCATTTTGCATAAGTCCGCAAAGATTGATCGTTGCTGTTCTTTCATGCTGAAGATTGATCTGAGCTATCCTAACCCTAGCCACTACCTAAACTAGATAAGATTAAACTCTTCGCAACAACAGCACAACAAAGAACATCAGCAATAAAACCAGATCGGTATCGATTGGAAAACGCCAAAGACGAGGATACACAGAATACACTATGTAAATCGCTTACATATTGCGAAACCATGTAAGTGAGAATTAAAACTATTTAACAACATCTTCATAATCCCGCCCTTATTTAGCCTCAAGTGAGACTAAAGAAAGGCAGCTAATTCCCAAGGAACAGAAGTAGCTGAACAACAGTTTCTTCAGCTAAAGTTTGCCTAAGAGTGGTTTGTATCACTCTTATACAGTAAAAATGTTTGTTGGGTTGTCTCAGAGAAACACAAAGTCCACTGCACCCTTGCTCCTGTTAGCTCAGTAAGGGCAGCATACTGTGGAGGGTACACTGGTACTCCGCAGGCTCCGTTTGCGGTTAGGTTTTTATTAGACCCCCGCTAGCCATTTATCCCTAGGCACGGTAAACATAAAGCCGCATCACACCATGACTTAGGGGTCACCTATTGGTGGACTTTTACCACCGGAACAGGTGGTCCGTAGTGTTATTCTTGGCCAATTGTGACAATCGCTACCGACACTACACAGCTATCTAGGCTGACCGAGAAAAGAGGTCAACATTGATGATCAATTTCATATGGACTCGAACACCCGGGGGAGAACCTTCGTTCCAATTTGTACGATATTTAAAAAAAAACCCAGAGGGATAAAAGCATTTTTCGTGAGAGTTTCATTTTCATTGGTTTATAAAAAACAATCCATCACTACAGCAGAAAGTCGTGTACACATACATACCTAAGTCACTGTTCATTTTTCCACATAAAACTAGCAGAAAACGACACCCGTGCCGAGGAAAACTACAAGCCTGACGGAAAGTGGCTCAACTTGTTTAATTCAAGCCAAAAGTTTTCGTCCAAAATGCGTACGATATATACGTTATACCCGTCTTTTATGGTTAGAAAGAGTTGATTTTTGGCCCCTTTGGGTCGCCAAGATAGTTGACAGGCGGTCGTCGGTCGGTCGCTCGGTCTTCGGTGGTGAACCGCACTAAATTTCCCTAACCGTAAAATAAATACCTCCCCCGGGGGGCGACGAGGGTGGGGTCACGGTAGTGAGGAAAGGATTCAACTTGCCGGCGTTAGTCGGGACGACATACGAGTTTTTGGCGTGCCAAATTGCCACTAAATTCGGAAACTTTACGATGAGAATCGTCGCATTTTGCGAGCGTGTTTCTTTCCGAGCGCAGGTTTGAAGTTCAATGTTACCGGAGTGGCGACGACGACACAACGACTTAGATTTAGATATCGCACTGGATGGCGTGCGGTTTTGCTGCGTGTTCTGGCGTCGTCATCGTCGTCGTCGAGCAGTAATTATTTACTTTCCTCTTCTGAAGCTGAAACACAACTCAGACGAGGTTGAATTAATATTTAAAATAATGTGTTTTCATTACACTTCTTGGTACTGAGTGGGGGTTCGAGAGGTTTGGGAAGAAGTTGTTTTTACAACGACGATTATGAGAAGAATGGGACGTATGGGATTTGGGAAGAATAATATTGCTTCGATGTCATGTTCTGAAGGACAGCAGGGGGTAATAAATGTGGTAGAGTTTAGGCTCACTATACGCAGTTAAATGACAATAAATCTAAAATTATCGTGTATTGTTTTAATGAAGAAGTAAAATCTTAATTTAAGACTGTTGTTAAGCACTCAGATGAAAAGGGAACGACTTCGAAAATGTCGCTGTTTTATTTGTTTTACGTATTTTATGAAAAAAAAGCTCTGACATATGTCTATTTTCTGTATTGCCTTTATTGAACTAATAAAAATTAATATAGAAATTTAAGTTGGAAAAAAAATCTAAACAAAACGGCTGCAAAACAATGAGTCGATAAGGAGAGCGTCCAGCATTTCTCTGGTCCTCACAAGTTCCTACCTCATGCTTCCACGGGTCAAGCGATGACAAAGACCGCCAGCTAAGAGTTGTGTGCTTAGCTGGTAGTGCAGCCTGGGCACTGTTGTCCTTCTGACCTCAGCTAGAATGAGGAGGTACGATCCGAGCGTCTGTTCACCAAGAAGGTGTGGCTCAAACAGCGTCTGTTTTGGCATCCAGCAGCGGCTGAGTAAGAAACGCTGCACCACGCCCAGCTAGATCCAAAGTGGTAGCCCCATCAGCGTGGTCGTCCCAGTGTTGGTTGGGACGTTGAACAGAACTGGCACGATGGCCCTCCGGCGAGACAGGACTGTTGGCGTAGGACCAATAAGCCACCCGTAAAAATCCCCATTGCGAATAACATAGGAGAAAATACGACTCGATACAATCGGCAAAGACCCACGCGACGAAATAAGGACTACGATTGGAAACTTGGAACATGGAATTGCAAGTCACTAGGTTTCGCAGGATGTGACAGGATAATCTACGACGAACTACATCCCCGCAACTTCGACATCGTGGCGTTGCAGGAACTTTGTTGGACTGGACAGAAAGTGTGGAAAAGCGGGCATCGAGCGGCTACCTTCTACCAAAGCTGTGGCACCACCAATGAACTGGGAACAGGATTTATAGTGTTGGGCAAGATGCGACAACGTGTGATCGGGTGGCAGCCGATCAACGCAAGGATGTGCATGTTGAGAGTTAAGGGCCGTTACTTAAACGTCCACTGCCCACACGAAGGGAGACCTGATGACGAGAAAGAAGCGTTCTACGCGCAGTTAGAGCAAACATACGATGGTTGCTCGCCGCGTGACGTGAAAATCGTTGTCGGCGACATGAACGCGCAGGTGGGAAGGAAGGACCGTATAGACCGGTATTCGAGCGAAACAGCCTGCACGCCGTATCGAATGATAACGGCAAGCGATGCGTAAACTTTGCAGCTTCCCGTGGAATGGTAGTCCAAAGCACCTTTTCCTCCCGCAAAGATATCCACAAAGCCACCTGGAGATCACTCGACCACCAAACAGAAAACCAAATCGACCACGTTCTAATCAACGGTAAATTCTTCTCGGATATAACCAATGTCCGCACATACCGCAATTCGAATATAGATTCGGATCACAACTTAGTCGTTGTATGCATGCGCTCACACTTTCGACGGTTGAAGTCTAGGTTGAAGTCGAACGCCGCGGCTCAACATCGAGCCGTAGCGTAGAAGTGGCTCAAGACTACGCGCACCAGCTAGTAGTGGCCCTACCAACGGAAGAGCAGCTTGGCGCAGCTACACTTGAAGATGGCTAGAAGGACATGGCGTGCTTCAAGTGCTTCGAGCAAGGACATAAGTCCTGGGCATGCAAAGGCCCTGATCGGAGTAAACTCTGCAGGAAGTGCGGAGTAGAAGGCCATTTCGCCAGGTAGTGCAACTTGGAACCAAAATGCCTTATTTGCACGGCAAACAAGGGCCACATGACGGGCGGGCTATTCCCAGGCACGAGAGGAGGTCGAAGTTCCAAACGATAATGCAGGTTACATAACTAAACCTGAACCACTGTGAAGCTGCGCAGCAGTTGCTGTGGCAGTCAGTGTCGCAGTCTTGTACAGACATCGCCCTGCTAGCTGACCCCTACCGCATCCCACCCGACAACAGGAACTGGGTAGCGGATAAGGCCAAGCTAGCGGCGATCTGTACAACCGGTCGTTTTCCGGTCCAGGAAATACATACTCAAAACAGATTTGCGGGCTCGGCAAAAACGCGCACAGCCGTCTGCTCAGTAAAACTATCAGCTGATACACTGTTGAAAATGCTTTGACATCCATGTGCACAACAGAACATGTGCTCGATGAACAAATTGAGATTTGAAATTATGAAAAGAAATCCACGTACTCCGGTGAGACTCGAACTCACGACTCCCAATTCGCTAGACGGGCGCTTCTATTCCTTCAAGCTACGGAGTCACTCGACTATCTCCGTCGCCAGCAGGCCTAGAACTGAACTCGATTCCACAATCGCACATGGTTATCTTCTTTTCACAATCCAAACCCCCTTCGGATGGGATGGGGGTTTGGATTGTGAAAAGAAGATAACCATGTGCGATTGTGGAATCGAGTTCAGTTCTAGGCCTGCTGGCGACGGAGATAGTCGAGTGACTCCGTAGCTTGAAGGAATAGAAGCGCCCGTCTAGCGAATTGGGAGTCGTGAGTTCGAGTCTCACCGGAGTACGTGGATTTCTTTTCATAATTTCAAATCTCAATTTGTTCATCGAGCACATGTTCTGTTGTGCACATGGATGTCAAAGCATTTTCAACAGTGTAATTTCCCACATGGCTTGGTCAGCCAAAGCAAAATCAAGAAATTGACATTTGTAAGGTGCTACGGTCACCCTTACCGTATTCGGTCGGCCGAGGACCGACCCGTCGAGAGTCCGACTGCACACTAATTGCCATACCAATAAGTGATTGGAAGGCAGTGCCCGAAGCTCTCGACAATTAAAAATAACTTCCTCTCCCGCTTTGACATACATGTGCACAACATACAATGTGTTAGATGTTCATCTAATCCCATCCGAAGGGGGTTTGGATTGTGAAAAGAAGATAACCATGTGCGATTGTGGAATCGAGTTCAGTTCTAGGCCTGCTGGCGACGGAGATAGTCGAGTGACTCCGTAGCTTGAAGGAATAGAAGCGCCCGTCTAGCGAATTGGGAGTCGTGAGTTCGAGTCTCACCGGAGTACGTGGATTTCTTTTCATAATTTCAAATCTCAATTTGTTCATCGAGCACATGTTCTGTTGTGCACATGGATGTCAAAGCATTTTCAACAGTGTAATTTCCCACATGGCTTGGTCAGCCAAAGCAAAATCAAGAAATTGATATCAGCTGATATCCCAGCAAAAAGTGACATTTGTTAGCTGACTCTCAGCAAAACGATTGCCGAAGCTCAGCAATGAACTGTCAAAATTGCTGAGATCTCAGCAAAATTATTGTTTGCTGATTACTCGGCTGTGCAAATCTCTGCAAAAGAATGGAAAAATGCTGATATCCCGGCAATCTGAATTAAGTGTGAGTATCCACGTCGCACGAGGGCTTCGCAATAGCAAGATCAACGGGGTATACTATTGCAGTTGTTATGCCCCTCCCAGGTGGACGATAGACCAGTTCTCGTCTATGCTGGAATCGTTAACAAGCGCAATGGTGGGATTGAGTCCCGTGGTCATCGGTGGAGACTTCAACGCCTGGGCGATTGAGTGGGGTAGCCGCTTGACTAACGCGAGAGGTTGGGCCTTACTCGAAGCTATGGCTAGACTAAACGTGGATGTCGCGAACGTAGGCGACAAAAAAACCTTCAGTAGGAATGGTGCAGAGTCCATCATTGATGTGACCTTCTGGAGCCCGGGTCTAAACCCTGGCTCGGACTGGAGGGTCGACGATGGATACACGCATAGTGACCATCTGGCGATTCGATACAGAGTGGAACACGGAGGAAGACGGCCACAGCCGAAGGTCATCGACCGTCATCGGGGATGGCTGACCTCGCGATTCGATAAGCCGGAATTTGTGGAGCGATTGTTTATGGAGAGTAACACCGACGATCTATCCAGCGATGATCTTGTCGGAACCCTAAGCCGTGCATGTGACGCCGCTATGCCAAGGCGATCCCTACCCAGAAATGGACGCAAACCGGTGTACTGGTGGTGTCCAGAAATCGCAGAACTCCACGCATCCTGTTTAAGAGCTAGAAGGAGGATTCAAACGGCTCGTAGCTACGGTATGGCCATACTACGGTATGGCGCCGCTGCATGGTCGAAGGCGCTAGTGGTTAATCGAAACGTGAAGCGACTTGAGAGTACCAACAGGCTCATGTGCCTTAGGGTGGTGAGCGCATACCGCACGGTCTCAAAGGACGCGGTATGTGTGCTAGCGGGCATGATGCCCATAGCTTTAGAGGTGGCAGAGGATGAATAATGTTTCAAGTGACGCGTCATAAAAGGCGCGAGGCGTATCGCCAGAACCTCGTCTATGCTGAAGTGGCAGAGGGAATGGGATTCCTCCAGCAAGGGTAGATGGACACACAGGCTCATACC
This sequence comes from Aedes albopictus, assembly GCF_035046485.1. Taxonomy (NCBI): domain Eukaryota; kingdom Metazoa; phylum Arthropoda; class Insecta; order Diptera; family Culicidae; genus Aedes; species Aedes albopictus. The sequence continues at coordinate 403,322,073 of NC_085138.1, read as the reverse complement.
GAGCGCGTTCAAGTGGACGAGCAGGCCCCATGGCGAGGTGAATTTTCACTTGACTCTATTTCTGTCAGGCCATGGGTGCTTTAGGTGGTATCTGCACAGACTTGGACATGCAGGCTCCCCCGCATGTCGGGAGGAGGAGGAAGTATTACCGGAGGAGTGGATGGAAGGTATCGTGTGCCCCATCTATAAAAAGGACGACATGTTGGATTGCGGGAACTATCGCGCGATCACACTTCTGAGCGCTGCCTACAAGATACTCTCTCAAATTTTATGCCGCCGTCTATCGCCGATTGCAAGAGAGTTCGTGGGGCAATATCAGGCTGGATTCATGGGTGAACGCGCTTCAACGGACCACATGTTCGCCATCCGCCAGGTGTTACTGAAATGCCGCGAATACAACGTGCCCACACATCACTTGTTCATCGATTTCAAATCGGCGTATGATACAATCGATCGAGAACAGATATGGCAGATTATGCCATACGATTATGAATACGGATTCCCAGATAAACTGATACGAATGAGCAAGGCGACAATGGATCGAGTGATGTGCGTAGTTCTAGTATCAGGGACACTCTCGAGTCTCTTCGAATCTCGCAGAAGGTTACGGCAAGGTGATGGTCTTTCGTGCTTGCTGTTCAACATTGCTTTAGAGCGGGGTAATTAGGAGAGCGGGTGGAACGATTTTCACGAAGTCCGTTCAGCTGCTTGGTTTCGCTGATGATATTGATATTATTGCTCGTAAATTTGAGACGATGGCGGAAACGTACATCCGACTGAAGAGTGAAGCCAGGCGAATCGGATTAGTCATTAATGTGTCGACAGACAAAGTACATGATGGGAAAGGGCCCCAGGGAGGAATCGCCGCGCCCGTCACCCCGAATTTATATCGACGGTGATGAAATCGAGGCGGTTGAAGAATTCGTGTATTTGAGCCCACTAGTGACCGCCGACAACGACACCAGCAGAGAAATTCAGAGGCGCATTGTGGCAAGAAATCGTGCTTACTTTGGACTCCGCAGAACTCTACGATCGAATAAAGTTCGCCGTAACACGAAGTTAACCATCTACAAAACGCTGATTAGACCGTCCTCTATGGGCACGAAACATGGACCCTACGTGCAGAGGACCAACGCGCCCTTGGAGTTTTCGAACGGAAGGTGTTGCGTACCATCTACGGCGGAGTGCAGATGGAAGACGGGACTTGGAGAAGGCGAATGAACCACGAGCTGCATCAGCTGCTGGGAGAACCAACCATCGTCCATACCGCGAAAATCGGGAGGCTACGGTGGGCGGGTCACGTCATCAGGATGTCGGATAGCAACCCGACTAAAATTATTCTCGAGAGTCATCCGACCGGTACAAGAAGAAGTGGTGTGCAGCGAGCTACATATTTAGGTCGACCAAGTGGAGGACGATCTGCGGACCTGGAGACGGACCGAGTGGAATGGAGACGGCTACTATGTACAACAGAGGCCACCCCGGCCTTAGCCTGATCGGTAAGGTAAGTAAGAGCGACACACTATTTTCGACAACCTAAACTTGAAAGCATGAGCGAATATGGAATCCAATCACTGTACAGTATACATCCGACAGCACCTCCCGTCTGGGGAAAGCCCACTCGTATTCATTTTTGATATTTTAATTAAGAGAGTTCTATAAATTATTCATTCGACTAATCCTGACGACAACAGTTCGTTGTTCGAAGCCAACATACCTACATACGATTCACCTCAAAAAGTAGGAATCAATGTCATGCCGCGTGAAGATTTTGGAAGGATTTGCATTTTTTTTCTCAAGCTATGAAATATACCCTCGTGTAAGCTTATACCTAGCACACACTGACTGGATTGGAACGCATTCGTGAAAAGACGAAAACGTCGTCGTCGTCGTCGAGAGTCCTGGGCCCACAACAACAAGTCTGACGCATGAGTCGCTAAAAACGACACAGATCCATCCATTTATTGCTCATGTGAGATGCAGGCACACACGTACCTACAAGGAGTTACGAAAGCGAAACCCAGAGTAGAAGTGAGCATCCGAGGAAAAGCAGGGAAAACATGTGTTTCTTTTCGCATGAAAGAGTTAAAACTGAGACAGCGGTGCGGTGACTTGGGCTTGGCAAAGCGCTCCGTCGTTTTTTGGATTCAATATTTGGTTTGTCATGCAAGAAATACGAGCTTTCGGAGTGTGCATAATGTATGGGACGACGCTATATGTTAGTTTGGGGGATATATTTGGGTTTGGAAATTTTCCGGTAGTCTATTGCTGTTGTTTATTCGTGTTTTCGTAGGGAATAGCGTCACATTTGAATTTCAAATAGGGGACACAAAAAAAAAACTGAAAATCTGAACTGAAAACTGAAAATCATTCAGAAAAACATTGGGATTTGTCACCCAAACGTAATTTTGTAATTCCAAAAATAGTCAAAGTCGGAAGCAGCGTCTAAAATTTGAGCAATTTCGAAATTTTCAGTTTCATTTTGGATTTTGGAGTGCCAGCAGATGTGTGGGCAAAGTTGTCATAATCCGTTTAAAGATGTTTCGAGCCGTTACTTTTTCCACTGCTCGTGAACATTACATTATTTTCCCGTAGATTGATATAGTTGGTATGAGTGTTAATCACCGTTCATCTAAGGAAGTTTTAGCATTAAAAACAATTTACCTACAGAGTTTCAGATACGATTTGCGTTCATCTGCCGGGCACATATTTCAACAACTACCTGTATAGCGATCGCAAAGTTTTAAAAAATGATTAGTTTATACACAGCAAATGTAAAAATATGACGGAATGTCTTATCTAAACATGGAGTATAATCCGAGACTTGTATCTCAGTAACAACAGAACAATGACGGATGATTCCATTTTTTCCCGTTCGCCCTTTAAGATTGTTTGCACATAGAGTATCTAGCAATATTCTATTTAAAACTCTAGTGGAATAAAACATCTAATCCTTACGAAGAGGCAGCTTTGCGCTTGTACTGTAAACAACGAATATGAGATTGGTGAACATTCAGCATCGCACAAAACTCTCCACAGTACGTCGAAAATCCAACACAGCAAATTCGTAGTGCACTCAACATGCAGCAGGAGTACATGCTCCTGCACACATCCACTGCACTGCAAACGAGACCACCCCGGAACGTCTTCGGCTTTGAATATACATTTTTCTTGCGCTTTAATAATTTTAAAAGGCATCTTATTCTCACAACAGGGACGACCATGAGTGGTGGTGTGAAAACCTTGCGTTCTTGTCTACACTAGTGCTCCGTCGCCTTAGCCTTCGTCGCCATCGTCGTCGTTAGCTATCCAAAGAAGCGCGGAGTAGCGCTAGAGTCTCCGGATAGCTTCGCTTCGCTCGTTTCGTTCCTTCAGCGAGGAGGCGAAACGTTATTTCACTACAATTTAATACCGAAAGTTGGGCCATAAGCACTTCTGACAGTGCGTAATATTTCAGCGGAATTTATTATTCACGATAGTACGTGTGACGCTCTGTGAAAGCTCTCGTAGCTATGTATCTTCTCATTTCGTTGGGCGCTGACTTTGAGCTAGGCTACGGGGATGGGGCCCGGAATGAGGTTATATCTTGGATTATCATCTCCCCAAAGAGAATGATGAATTTCAATTATCTGGCGTGGATATGGAATAAATCATCACGACGAACAAGGAAATTCCAACGAACGAACGGATGGAGGATAGTTTTAAGTGGACTGATGAAATTGTATTCAAATTGCGACACACTCGTTATCACTTGGGAACAACCAGCATCTGTTGGGATGCGAATGGTGACACATTTTTTTAGCACATGTGGGACGGTATTTGTTGGCCACATTTCCAGAAACTGGAAATAAATAGACTACTAAACCGGACTGTGGAAAAGTCAAAACTGCGTCAAAAGCACGTACCGCTGCGTTCCTCAAAAAGCGGATCATCTGTTTGGAATTACCGTGAACCTGGGCAAGCTCGCTTTAGAATAGATTTACTGATTCAGTAGCTTTAGTAGTTTTAAGTATTCTATCACTATTTTCACAACATCTTTTAGAACCTCAGAGCACAATATGAATACCTTTGAGATTATCTTGATCTGCTGAAATGCCTATAATTGCATATAAGTCCTATATTCGCTGGGTTTCCTGCTCATATGGGACTGTTATGCGATTAGAATCAGAACACTATCCTATTGACGTTTAAGTTTATAACAAAAGCAATTACTAGTACGAGAGCTGATTTCATGCACAGTACTCTAGAAGAGTTTGGACAATCCAGAAAATTTCAGAACACAAAATAATGCAATCTGGAAACCTGTATTTACTTCGTCATATACGCTAATTCCCGTCATATCAGACGGAAAATATTCAAAATTTACAGATATTCCAACTAACCCTTGCCAGTGGCTCATCAATTTCACATTTCAATTTCACTCCACTTACGAGTTGACATTTTTTTTCTCGAATTGCGTACAAAGAAGGCAACCGCACCAAAGCAGCAGCTAGCCGAATTGTTATTCATCACCATTCAACTTTTACTTCGCCAGATTCACTTGTTGGACCAACCTCCAATTCACATCACACAAAAATTCTGTGACACTTCAAAGTTGGATTTTACTGCTGCAGAATGCAGCAAAAACTGTTTAATTTATGCAGTAAATTCCATTATTCCCGTCAGTAAAATGTAAACAACAAGTTGTCTTCGTCTTGGGAGAATACAAACGCATGTGTGCGTGGATTTTCTACATACGAAGCATAGTATTTAACAACAGCAAAGAAAAAAAATCATCGTTGCACTGTGATGGCGTATTATAGATCTGGTGGCGAACATTCTAATTGAAGTTTCTTGGTCGTTATTCTATAGCTATATTGCCGGGGCCCATGGCGTAGTTGGTCACACGTTCGCTTCATATGCGGATGGTCATGGGTTTGATTCCCAGCCCCGGCACTTGCAATTTTTCGTCAGTTGCTTTTCCCCCGAGAGCAACTGACACTGACCCTCTTCTGAGCCCTATGGCCCAAACGGACCCGGATACCTGGACATCGGCGAACTGCTACTCATAATGGACCCCCAATCGGACTGGAAAGGAACAACGGCCATCCATCATCATCCTTGTGCTCATCATTCTACTAGGTATAATGTAGAAAAAGTGAAAGCAGCAGAAAGGCAACCAGTTCGATAAAGTAGAATAGAATCTAGGCGCTGTACAAAATGTAAGTGCAGCTGTCAATTGAAATTGCTCACGTAGTGCCCCAGTGGACAATAGAGCTGTAAATTAGTTTAAGTGATTAAGAATAATAATTATATAGCTATATCGATCTCAATTTGTAAGCTTTCTGCTCAATCGTACTTTGCACACATAATTTAATTTGGGATGCGAAGAATTTGATCGACTTTTCAAATAAGCTCCTGCGGTCGTTTATTGTAAATTTTGGCCATCCTATGTACCATAGTGTCACGTAGAAGGTGTGCCGAGAGTTGAATTGAGGTTGTGCCCATAATAGACGTGGACGGAAACAGAGTTGGAGAGACAATTATTCAATCGTATTATTTTGGGGAAGTGTACAATATTTTTTACATGATATGGAAGCTAATATTTAAATTTGTAATTAAAACCAAATAGGCCATGAGGCATTAGACGAGGTGCAAGAATAAACTTGATCATTATTGGGCGGTGCTTAGCTAGACGGGAATTAGACAAAACTGCTAAGGCACAAAATGTTGTTAATTCACAAATTGAAATATAAATTTGTGATAAATATCACGTCGTGGTGGGATTTCACCAATTGAACAGTAGCTTGCGTTAAATCGACGATAACTAATGCCAGTAAAGAGCAACATATAGTATAGTAAAAAATATTGCCTCTCGTTCTTGGAAAGAATATGTAAGACTTAGTGGTTGACCAGAAATTTAAAAAATGATTTATTTTACAAGTGTAGAACTGCAACTGTAAACTCCAGAGTAATTCGTTCAAATGAGGTCGTCCAAACTGGCATGGATAGTTTGGTCGACCTAGATCTAAACACATAATATAGAAAACTGTTTTATATTCATTAAGACGGCAGTTAGGATACATTTGGAAGTAAACCATAAGTAAAGGCAGCATTGACCAGCACTGGTGCATCAGTTGTTTCATATTTTGTGAACTACTTTGTGCTCAGGATGTTTAGGTTTCTCTGATATTAATTTAAAGTATAATTTTATTCATACATTCATGCCTTAGGGTGATATTCGAACTCTTTGCTCCAAAAAGTTGAACTGTTATTTAAAGACCTTGCTTCTAGGTTTTTTAGTAAGCAACATTAGCGCTGACTGCATCGCATCAAATAAATAGGGGAATTTGGGGTAGAATCCGTAATATCTTAGTTCAGAGAGCTGAGCGGTGGTCAAAAAACTTCCACTTGAATGTCTGAACAATTTTATAGAAGGCTGTTTCTGCTTAAACGATCACTTTGAACTTCAGGCTATTTTACTGTAGTTTTCAGAAAAAAAAATACTTGAAACGGATTAGGTGAGTCTAGAAGCAAAAACATTTCGAGTATTTTTGTTTTCTAGTGTTTTCATGGTCTCGGGACCAATAGAGCTTTAGAATATTTGGCTTAACTTTTAAAAAATTTGCGCTGTATGTTTTTTGAGTTTTTGAGATACCCATTTATTTTTTTTTCGAAAATGAAGTTTTTTTTTTAATTTTTATTTTTGTGTATTTTAATTACTGTTAATTTTACACTTGAAAATATAGTTTCATATTTTCCCATCCTTTTTTAAATTTTATTGTATTTGGAATCTTTATAAATCTATGGATACAAAAAATTCAAGGATTGAATTAAATATGCATTATTGCAATACCTACTTCTATGAAGATTTCCATTATCACAATTAAAATGTATGAATTTCTATTTACAAAATAAAAAAGAATGTCATAAGCAAATTGTTAAAGAATTATGCAAACAGTTCCTTCTTAAGTAATTCCTATGAGATTTTTTTATTTGATTCGAAAATTAGCTTTGCAAGCCCTAAGTTTCCATTGGGAATTCCTCCGAATATTCTCCTATCAATCTTTCACGGCAATATGTTGAGGATTTCTTGGAGGAATTTTTGGCTGAATTTCCGAAGAACGAGTAAAAAGAAGTCCTTTAGAAATTGACGGAGAATCCATAATTTAATTGCCAGATTCCAACAATCATAACGAAAATGTCGAAGAAGTTTATGAAGGAATTTCCGAGTGATTTCCTAAATGAATTACCGTAGAAACTCCTGAAGATTTTTTTTATGAGAATTCCAATACAGCTTTCTGTAGAAATTGCAGGAGAAAATCTTAAAAGAATCCCGGAAGAAACTGTCGGGAAAATTTGAAAGGTATTTTCGGTGAAACCTCTGAAATATTTAAAGAGAAATTGCAAATGTATTTGCCTGAAAAATTCTGTAAGAATTCCTGAGAAAAAAATGTGGGAATTACTACAGGACTTATGGGCTGCAAAATGGCGAGTCGACAAGGTAAGCTCCATCTCTTGGTTCCTTGTGAGATTTTAGATGTTCTAGTCAGTAACGGAGTAGCAACTACGAATTGTGCGGTCATCTTATGCTCATGTTCATGCAAAATAGTAAGTAAACCAGGAGCGTCCAACAAACCACTGGTCCTCATAAGTTCCTACCTCATACTTCCACGGGTCAATCGATGGCAACGACCGCCAGCTAAGAAATATGTTCTTAGTTGGCAGTTCAGCTTGATTGAGAAGGTACATACATACGTCCCGAGCGTCGTCTGTTTACCAAAAAGGTTCGTCTCAAACAGCGTCTGTTCTGGCATTCAACAGCTGAGTGAGTATGAAATGCTCGTCCACCAGAAGCTATACCCAAAATATCAGCCCCACCATGGTGGATAGGGGACCTTTACCCAATTACCTACTGTTCCCCAAATCCAAAAGAAACGTTACAGAAACATAAAATGAAATATTACGATCAACAGAAATTTAACCTGGTCACAGATCAAGGAGATAGTGGGCAATCGCTCGGGAAGGAGATCTTTCAACTTGGCTCTCTGCATCACCACGGTTGCTAAGGCATAAAACCCTAGTGGACTTACCCAAGAAACTTGTAAATCATTTTCCAGAGGAATTTCTGAAGCACATTTAGGAGCAGTTACTGAATGAATTGTGAGAAAAATCCCTAGCTTCACTCAGGTCATACGGAGAGAAATTCTGAGAAGTCATAACAAAAGAATGGTCAGAGGAATAAAAAAAAAAAAAGAATCGTCGAAAAAATTTCTTAAGGAATTTCAAAAAAAAAAATGTTTTAGGCATTCCTAATTGCAAGAGAAATTTCAGATAATGGGGCACGTTCGGTGTAGTACTAGATTTGTAGTAATGAGCTGATTTTTAGTATGGTGAGAAGGTCAATTCTCCGTTTCTGCAATTAAATGGTGCAAAAAGCGTGGGTATTATGATTCCTTGCCTAATTTGATGCTGTTTGAGGAAAAAGTTTGAATATATTCAACAGCAAACTTCCAAAGGAATTTCTACAGAAAATCCCATGGAATGCTCACAAAAAATGTTGCAGGAAAGTATGGAAAAATTGCCGGAGGAATTTCTAGGAATTCCCAGAACAGTTCCTAAAGAAATAAACATAAAGATAAGCGAACATATTCCTATATTGGAATTGTTGTAGCCATGTCTATAGAGAAAATTTCTTAACAAATTAGCAATAGAATTTCTATATTATTTACCTGAACAATGCATGAAGGGGAATTCGGAGAAGTCATAAAAAAGGGATATTCAGAAGATTTAAAAACAAGAATTGCCGTAACGATTCCTAAGAATTTTCAAAAAGAATGTCAAAGAAATTCAGAAAAAAATGTTTGAAGAATTTCTTTAAAAAAAAAACATTCTTTAAGAAGACATTCCTACAGGAGCTGCCAGATGAATTTCAGAAAATATTGCCTGAGAAATTACTGATGGAAATTTCTGAGGAATTTTTCAGGGATAGTTTTGCAGAATTTCTTAAAGGAAAAATCTAAGAAATTCAAGAAACCTCTAGGTCCGAAGAAGTGACCTGAGGAATTTTGAATTGAGAATTGAAAAATCGAAGTTATCTATCAGCGAACTTCCGGAGGAATTTTTTAAGATATTTCTGAAAAAAATCACGAGGAAGTACTCAAAAACTATGTCGCAGGAAAATTGCAGATTTTTTGGAATTTCCAAAGAAGAAACTGTCTGCGTATTTTTTAAAGATTTTACTAACCCCGGAACTTCCGGAAGAATTTCTAAGGAAATTCCCGAGGAAGTTTTGAAAAACAGTGTCGAAGGAAAGCACTTATTGGAATATAAGGAGCAGTTCCTGAAAAAAAAATCTGGTTTTTAAGGAAATTGTCCGACGAGCGAATTTCCTGGGAAATCCCTGTATTTCTGGAGGAATTTATAAAAAAAAATTCCGAAGGAGTTCTCGAAAATTATGTCGCAGGAAATTGCACAATAGCCGTAGAAATTTCTAGGAATTTCCGAAACAGCTCCTGAAGAAATTTCTGATTTTTTTAAGGAGACTGTCTGAGTACCTTTTTAGAAAAATTCCTGAGAAAGCCCGGAGCTTCTGGAGGATTTTTTTTAAGAATTCCCGAGGAAGCATGGAAAAACAACGGAGAGCATTGAAAAATTCCGGATGAATTTCTTGGAATTTCCGGAATAGTTCCTGAAGATTTTTCTAGATTTATTTAGGAAAACTGTTTGACGAGCTTTTTTGAGAATTTCCTGAGGAGCCCGGTATTTCCGGAGGAAAACTTGAGAGAATTCCCGAAGAAGTTTCAAATACGATGTCGCAGGAAAGTATGAAAAATGCCGGAGTAATATCCGGAACAGTTCCTATAGAAATTTCTAATTTTATATTGGAAACTTTCTGAGGAGTTTTTTAGAAAATTTCTTCAGAACTCCGGAATTTCCGAAAAATTCCTGAAAAGAATCACGAGGATGTTCTCAAAAACAATTTTGCAAGGAGGTATGGCAAAATAATCGGTTGAATTTCTAGGGGGGTGTTCCGGAATAACTTTGTCCCAGAAATAACTTTGTATAATTTTCTTTATGAAAACTGCTTAGGGATTTCCGATCCCCCTCACCCAACGTACGAGTTTTTCCTATACTTAATACACTGCTTGTCACACTTACAAGCACCCTCTCCCCCTAGGACCGTGACGTACTTGATGGATGACCCCTAAGAAGCTTTCTAGAGAATTACTTGAGGGACCTCGGAAGTAGCTGCCGGAGAAACCTCAAATAAATAATTGTGACATGAAAAATAAGTGGCAGTCGAAACCGTATCAATAAATCATGAAATCGTAGCGAAACTGCTTGAGAAATTTCTTAAAAATGTCAGAGGAATTGCTGAAGGTATTACTCAAGAAGTTTCTCGAGAAATTATCGAAGGAAAATATGACAAATGACCGGTTTTTTAAAGATTTTTTTTTTTTTGCGGAAATGAATAATTTACAAAAAAGAAATTCTGGAGGAATTGCCTCAGCGTATTCTGGAGAAATTCTTAACTTTTAAGGACGCGCGCATGTTTGTTCTCTAAACTGTACCACGCTCGCGCAGTATACGACGATCGAGCTTGTTTTGGTAGTGTTGAACTCTTTACAACGGCGCGCATCATGAAGAGATAAAGCTATTTCCAGCGGAGAAAATTGAAAGAGAAATTTCAAAAGCAACTGTCGGAGAAGTTCATAAAGGAACTGCCATTAAATTCCTTTTAGTTCTGTCGAAGATTCTAAAGAAACTGCTCTTGAAACGATTTCTTGATGAAATTATGAAAAACATTATCAGAGGAATGCCTTGAAAAATTGCCGAAGGAAATCTTTGAGAAATAGAAAAAAAATCATAAAGAATTCCAATACCAAATCGTTGGAAAATTTATTCAACCCGGTAAATTTTCCAGGATTTTTTCTAGCAATATATTTTAGGGTTTTCTTTAGCATTTTTAGGAAGTTCGGCAACAGTATTTTTAGAATTCTCTTCCAAATCTCCAACGAAAATTATATATGGAATTCTGCTGGTTAATTTTTCCAGGATTTCCTGCAGAGGTTCCGTCAGGAGCAGTTTCTACAGAAACTCACTGACAGTTCCTTCAGGAATTTCTCCGAAAGTTTCTTTTGGTATTGCTTCGGTCATCCAGTAAATATTCATCCGGAAATTTCTTCATGGAATTCACTTTCTCGAAGATTTTTTCTGGCATTTTTTTAACGAATTTCTTTGAAAATTCCCTTCAGAATTCTACTGCGTTTTACTTCTGAAATTCGGCCGTCGATTTCCTTAGAAAATCTTTCGACAATTAGTTTTGGAATTCCTTCGTCAATTGCGTCAAAAATTCGTCTGGCAATTTGTTAGGAAACTCTTTAAACGGTTTCTTCAGGAGTTTTTCAGGCAACTTTTTTGATTCTTTTGATAATTTCTTGATGTATTGCTCTGGAAATTCATTCAAAAATGAATGAATTAATCATACAAACGTTTTAGTCTACTTTTTCAGTTATTTCTCAGGTCTTTTTTTAGAATTGAATGGCATTTTTCAAGATTACTTTTTTTAGAGATTTTGCGAGAATTTCTTCAGTAACTAATTCGACAGTTTATGTAAGAACTCTCTAGAAATTGTTTTCAAGATGTCCTCCGATCATTCCACCAACAGCTTATACAGAATTCCCTTCGGCAATTTATTTTCTTCCAACATCGGCATAGTTATGGGTTACAAGATTGACCCGTTTCAAAAATAAGATTCGCGCACAAAATCCGCATAAAAAGCTGTATCGCAAACAGCAACAAAAACAGTGGATAACTGACACTGAGGAAGATTACAAGTGGTAGTTAAAAAACGCGTATCTCTAAAGCAGTGTTCACCAAACTGCGGCCCGCGAACCGCATGCGACCCTCGAGAAGGTTTAGTGCGGTCCGCGATCTGATTTTGAAATATATTAGAATATGACTCGCTGAAACATTGCCAAAACCTTAAAGAAAACATGTTATCAATGAAAACTCTTCAAAAAAGTAAATAATCAATTGCTAAAAAAGAAACAAACAAACAAAATGATGTTCTAAATATGTAAATAGTCATCTCTGAATTCATAAAAATGTATAAGCTCTGACTTGTTTGATGTAAATTTTCTCTCAATACATCCTTTGAATTGAGGTTCTTATCCCGAAAATTTCAAAAATAGGTTGAAAGTCATCCAAGACGACTTTAAATATCCTAGATATGTTGGACATTGTAATGAGTTCAGTAATTTAGCCAATTCTCAAAACGTGGATGTTTTACTATCATATTTTGGCTTTGAAACTCTAAGAGCTCTAAAATTATCACAATAACCTAATTTGGCTTCGATGACTTCAGTTTCTATAAAATAATCAGTGGCGATTCCCTAACCTCCAATCTACCTGTTCAACAAGTGTAAATTCTTGAATTTTCGCATCAATTTAGCTTGTAATTAACGGAAAATTCCGAGATTTACTATTTTGGCCGATTTTGGAATTGATTCTGATCCTGGATTTTCCGCAATTGCAATTTTTTGAGTCGTTGAACAGGTAAAAAGTGAGGTTACGAGACGCCACTGAAAATAATCATGCCTAAAATTAGGACTTTTTCATTTTGACCTTGGAACATTATTCTGTAGATTGTATAGGGTTACTTTTGTGTCGGAGTTTAATCCTGAAACTCTATTGAAATTCGAACAAAATACAGTTTTAAATGCTTTGCGGCCCGCGATGTTTTTGGAAAATTCACTTGTGGCACACATGGACAGTCAGCCTGAGGACCACTGCTCTAAAGGATAAGCGAAATAGGTTGCAATTTAAAGGTACAAACACATTGCACTCATTCGAAGAGGGTATTATGCTTAGAAGAATCGAAAAGTTGGCAGACGAACAAAAACAACTTCATATAAAACCTGATTCACAATACCAAAGACACCCCGCCGTACGGTACCAGCTGAAAACCAGAGCATAACAAGCTTACAAAAATGTACATATAATCACAAAGGGTGCCAACGGTATTCAACATTTGAAAACTCGCTCTTTTTCCCCACCAACCAACCAGCAGCCCAGCTGTGGCTAGTCGGTATCTGAAACCAGAGCCAACTTTTGCTAGTTTGTACCTACCATTAACGCTGACTAAACATTAACATTCGGTCGGTGCTGCTGCTACTGCAGCAGTACACAGGACTCTCAGCCCAGCCAGTTCGGTTGGTCGTTCCGGAATTGAATAAACCAGGTGCAAATACACACGTTTGTACGTGAACGGTACATACGTACAGTACTACTATTCATATGGGAGAAAAAGTAGTGTACTCGGCTAAGCTTTTTCTTCTTGTGCACCGAACCGGGTATTTACTCAGTTATTTTTTGTGCCACTCTCGACAGTTGTTGAAAGAGTCCGTTGCAGCAGCAGGAGCGGTGCAATGCGGTGGAAGAACGTGTGCCAAAACCTCAAACTTGTTGAATCGTTAGTTTTGGGATTTATTCTTTATTTTCGGCTTATTCTCTCTAGCAAGCTCATGGATGCTTTCACTGTTGGTTTTGAACTACGGTATATTTTTCGGATTCTTTGCGAATTCCGATGCTTTTCATTTGAGAACAAAACGTGTACTTTACTTTCCAGAACATGCTTTTCTAAACATGCACTTATGTTTTATTTAGACTGTGAGGTCTTTAAGATAAGCAACTTTCTAATATTGTCCAAATTTTAACCATTAGTAGACACCTAGTTGAACAAGCGTGAAAATTTGAGCTTGATTAATGCCATTCAATGTCCCATTAGTTTCACTTTAATAATAAACGTTTATTTCTCTTTTCTTCCAGGTAAATCTCGCAGCTGATTTCTAAATTGGATAGAACAAGGTAACATGGTAACACGAATAAAAACCATTTCACAACGGTTCAATGACTAATTTATAATGGATGTGATTACGCCTCGATCATCAATCATAATGAACCATTATCCCATCCAATCAGCGTACCACGCAGAAAATTGCCCTGCTTAAAAATCAATTTTCCACCTTAACCTCAAACATACCCACAAAAAGCATCTCCAACATGTTTCCAAAAGCAGAGCTGCCGTTCAATCAAGCTTAGTCGGGCCATCATCCGTAGAAAGCCCACCGTCGTCGACGACATTTTGGCTGATTAATTTATCCGGTCTGCTCTCTCCGTGCGCGCTACTTATGTCATCCTAAAACTAACGTTCCATTACTCAAGCATCTCTACACCACACCGACCGACCGAGGTCGACATCGGCAGCTATAAGTGTCACCAACAGTCGACTTTACGGATTAGCATTGCTAATACTAAATCAACCTCCGACTACGACGACGACGATGGTGGTAAACCACCTTACGCCTTTATGATCCGCTGGGGATGATGACGACGACGACGACGCCGACGACGATGAAAGGTGACGGGGTTGACCGCCTTTAGAAAGAAATTCTAAATCATCCCTTCTAGCGAGCCCGCCAACAAGCAGCACACCGGTGGGTGTATCCACCGAAGCAACAAGAGCTACTCGAAACCTGTACACTGGAACCTCTTTTTATGCACATGGCTGGGACTGCATAAATTAAAAATGTGCATAAATTAAAAAAGGCATAAAAAGAGGGAAATTTATGCATAAATTAAGTTTGGGCTTTTATTAGAAAATCTAGTTTGCGGGAACAGATCTTGCTCCTGGGTAGATGAGGTGGGGCTAAAGGGGTTTCCAGAATGTTCCCAGAGAGCCCAAAAAGGGGGTTCCAAGGGGCTTCAGGGGCGTTTTAAGGGGATGTTTCGGGGGGTTTGAGGAGCCATACAAGGGTGTCCTGTCAAGATTTTTTTTGTGTTTTTATGGGATTACGGAGAATTCAGGGGTATTTCAATAGTATTAAGTGGGTTTCAGGGGCGTTCCAAGGGGCTTTAGGGGCAATTCAAGGGATCTCAGGAGGCTTTAAGGGCGTTGCATGAGGTTTGAGGGGCGATTTAAGGTATTTCAGAGTCTGCTCTGAAACTTCCTGAAATGCCTAAAAAATCCCCCTTGAACCCCCCGGGGACCCCATGTAACGCACCTGAGAGGCTTCGAAACCCCTGAGAACTCCTCCGCAACGCTACCGTAACGCCTCTGAATCCCCGAAAATGCTCTGGAACGTCTTGAAATGCCTCCAAAATCCCTTTTAAATCCACTCGGACCCTATATAACGCACCTGAGAGGCTCCGAACTCCACGAAAACTCCTCGTAACGCTTAAGTAACGCCTCTGCATCCCGCCGAAAATGCTCTGGAACGTCTTCAAATGCCTCCAAAATTCCCCTTAAACCCCCTCGGACCCCATGTAACGCACCTGAGAGGCTCCGGACACCCCGAAAACTCCTCCGTAACGCTTCCGTAACGCCTCTGAATCACGCCGAAAATGGTCTGAAACATTTTGAAATGCCTCCAAAATCCCCCTTAAACCCCCTCGGACCCCATGTAACGCACCTGAGAGGCTTCGAACACCCCGAAAACTCATCCGTAACGCTTTCGTAACGCCTCCTAATTCCGCAGAAAATGGTCTGAAACGTCTTGAAATGCCTACAAAATCCCCCTTAAACCCCCTCGGACCCCATGTAACGCACCTGAGAGGCTCTAAACCCCCCGAAAACTCATCCGTAACGCTTTCGTAACGCCTCTTAATTCCGCAGAAAATGGCCTGAAACGTTTTGAAATGCCTCCAAAATCCCCCTTAAACCCCCTCGGACCCCATGTAACGCACCTGAGAGGCTCCAAACCCCCCGAAAACTCATCCGTAACGCTTTCGTAACGCCTCTTAATTCCGCAGAAAATGGTCTGAAACGTCTTGAAATGCCTACAAAATCCCCCTTAAACCCCCTCGGACCCCATGTAACGCACCTGAGAGGCTCCGAACACCCCGAAAACTTCTTCGTAACGCTTCCGTAACGCCTCTGAATCACACCGAAAATGATCTGAAACATCTTGAAATGTCTAAAAAAATCTTCCTAAACCAAAACCCCTAAATACGCCTCCGTAACGGCTTTGAAACCAGCCTAAAATGCTCTGAGACTCCTGAAATGACTCCAAAATCCCCTTAAGACCCACTCGGAGCCCATGTAACGCACATGAGACCTTCGGAAACACCCAAAAACGAACCTGTAACCTTCCTTTGCTCTCATCTGTTAACACCCCCCGGTCGCCATTTCAATAGTTCCTGTCATTGTTAAATATTCTTATGCACAATATTGGTTCTGAGTAGCTTTCCCTCTTTTTATGCAGGGCATAAAAAAAGGTGCATATATTAAAAGTGCATAAAAAAAACATGCATAAAAAGAGGTTTTAGTGTACAGCTATACCACCGACGACGACCTAGGACGACTGCTCAGCTGGCTGCCTCTGCTTTGGCGGCTTGCCTTGAGCATCGACCGACGCGGCGACGAGACATCATATCCTTCTCTTCCGGAGCTCGCGTGAAAGTGGCTGTCGGTCGGTCGCTTCTCCACTGCCTAACAACACGGACGACGAGGACAACGAGGGTGCTAGGATAAGCCGGAGGGAAAAGGATTTTCGGTGTGCCCCATTGATGTCAACCGTCTGTTTTGTGTTTTGTGTGTGCACCTTTTGTGCAGGATGATGTTCGGTATTTATAGGGCTCCGCTTGAATGCGACCTTCGTGTCCCTTCCCTTCGAGGCCATTAGGGGCGCACAATAGAGCCTCACATCCTTCCTTCCCGGCTCATCCAGTAGTAGTCCGTTCAATAACCGAAAGCTATGAGCGCAGAAGTGGAAGGCACAAAGCCACCATGCTGACGGCCAATATAATCAAGGGGAACAACCGATATAGGAATAGGGTAAACGAACGAATGAGCAGCCAGCGGCGGCGGTGCTTGTTGAAAACGCTGCTCATGCCGTTCTGTGACTGTTGAGGGAAAGAGGCCATGAAGAGAGCTCAAAGAAATGCTCAATGTGTACGTACGATGAGCGAGTACAAAGGGGCCCACTTAGTGTCAATCCCTTTTAGGGTTTCTTCCGCTGCTGTCGTCGGCTTTCTTCCGCAGAGAATGCCTTTGCTAAATTTCCGTAAGAACTTGCTTCTCTTTATTCGAGAATTTGCCTAATCGAATAATTCGAGAACAGTGTACTGAATTCCGATACAGAAGGAAAGGAAAAATCCAAAGGCCAGTGTTCTACTGCTTCTTATGAACGTGAAGTTCCATGAAGCTTGTATCCTTAAATGTTCAATTGAATATTTACACTGAAAAAAGTTTTCACATTGTTTTCATCTGATTTTCACATGGACTGTTTTCATATGCGTATCCATTGAATTTTATGGGAATATCACATAGATTTTGCGAAGTTATGTGATTTTCCAATAGAAGCTATGTGATTTCCTAATGTTTTCCATAGACCGTATTGATTTCAAGAAATTTTCATCGGAAAATCCAATCACACTTATATAGCCAAACTAATGGAAATTTTCCATTGGATATGTGATTTATTTTTTCAGTGTAGAATACATAAGTACAGGGGATACTCAAAATAACTGGGACAGGTAAAATTTTCACTTTTCAAGAAATGTTCCAATCGCTGTAGCTTTTCGAAAAGTACATCAAATATTTTCAAATTTTCACTGTAAGTTCATCAACTAGTTGTGTATCAGTGGTCAAAATTTGGGAAGGATCGGGCCATTCTACACAAAGTTATAAAGATTCTAGTAAAAGGTATAATTTTCCGATAGCCAATTTTGAGCTGTTATATCTCCGGATTCAATGAACCGAATGCAATGAAGTTTTGATCATTTATGACTCATATAATGAGCTTTTAAAAACATTTGACTAAACTTAAAATTCTTCACACGAAAGAAATTATTTCGATTAGATTATTTTTCTAATATAACACCAATTTTTCCAAAACTTCATCATCGTTTCAAAATTCGAGATAGTAATTATAGTTCATTTAAATTCTCTCTAATTGAATTGAATATATTTATGTTTCAAAGAAAAGCAACCAAATAGCCTTCATTAAATTGAAAAAGTAATGGGATGCATATGAAAAATAGATAAATTTATTGAAAAACCATGGAATAAATGAAATCGCCACAACTTTTTTTCTTATTAATAATTTCAAATTAAGTCAACTGTTTTTCAAAGTTCATTATTTAAGTCATAAATGATCAAAATTTCATTGCATTCGGTTCATTGAATCCGGAGATATAGCAGCTCAAAATTTACTATCGGATAATTATACCTTTTTCTAGAACCTTTATAATTTTGTGTAGAATGGCCCGATCCTTCCCAAACTAGTTGATGAGCTTACAGTAAAAATTTGAGAATATTTGATGCCCTTTTCGAAAAGTTACAGCGAGTTGAACATTTTTTGAAAAGTGAAAATTTTGCCTGTCCCAGTTATTTTGAGTATCCCCTGTACATACATAACGTTACCTTTATTTGCTCAACATTGCTGCTTTTTATCCTAGGCACGCTTAATAAATTACGTTCGAGAAATCACGCTCCACCTGGTTCACCCATCGTGCTCTCTGCGCTCCACGCCTTTTTGTGCCAACCAGATCGTTAGCGAACACCAACTTTACAGGGTTGCTATCCGGCATTCTTGCAACATGCCCTGTCCACCGTATCCTTCCGGCTTTGGATTCGCTGTGGTTCATTTTTCTCCGCTACACACCGTCCTTAGCACGCGTGCTTGCAGATCCTCCTCCAGCATGGTCCATGCCTTGTGTTCGTAGAGGACCACCAATCTTATTAACGTTTTATATCATGTGCATTTAGTACATGGGTGAATAATTTTATACCGCTGCTTCTACTGGAGCCCGTAATAGGCATGACTTCCACTGATGATGCGCCTTCGAATTTCACGACTAACATTGTTGTCAGCTGTCAGTAAGGATCTGAGGTAGACGAATCCCTCCACCACCTCGAAGATATCCCCGTCTTGAGATTACTACCTAGACAGGACCCGGACGTGCTCGGTTCCGCCTGCCAGTATGTACTTTGTTTTTGACGCATTCACCAGCAGTCCAACCTTTGCTATCTCGCGTTTAAGGCATGTGTACAGTTCTGTCACCGTTCATAATGTTCTGGCGATAATGTCTATGTTCTCCGCAAAGCACACAACTTTGCCGGAAGAGTAAGCATGAGGGTCCGTCACCTTGTCGCAGACCCCGGCGAGATTTGAATGAAGCGAATAGTTCATCCGAAACCCTTACGCAGTTTTGCACACCGTCCATCGTTGCTTGAATCAGTCTAGTCAGCTTCCTAGGAAAGCCGTTTTCGTTCATGATTCTCCATAGCTCTGCGCGGTCGATACTGTCGTATGCCGCTTTGAAGTCGATGAACAGGTGATGCGTTGGGACCTGGTATTCACGGCATTTCTTGAGGATTTGCCGTACGGTAAAGATCTGGTCCGTTGTTGACCGGCCGTCGATGAAGCCGGCTTGATAACTTCCCACGAACTCATTTGTTTTAGGTGACAGACGACGGAAGATGATCAGGAACAGCACTTTGTAGACAGCATTCAACATGGTGATCGCTCTGAAGTTATCACATTCCAAATGATCGCCTTTCTTGTGAATGGAGCAGACTACCCCTTCCTTTCACTCCTCCGGTAGCTGTTCGGTTTCCCAGATCCTGATTATCAGCCGATGCAGACAGGTGGCCAACTTTTCTGGGCCCACCTTGATGAGTTCAGCTGCGATACCATCCTTACCAGCTGCTTTGTTGGTTTTGAGCTGGTGAATGGCATCCTTAACTTTGCTCAGCGTGGGAGTTGGTTCATTTCCGTCCTGTGGTGCATTGGCGTAGTCGTTCTCTCCGTTGTCATGGTTTCCCGTGCCAACGTTCTGCACGCCACTCAGGTGCTCATCGATGTGTTGCTTCCACCTACCGATCATCTCACGTCCGTCCATCAAGCGGTTCTCGCCCTTGTCGCTGCACATTTCGGCTTGCGACGCGAAGACGTTGCCGAAAGCGTTGAGCTTCTGGTAAAACCCCCATGTTTCTTGGGAACGGCACAGCAGTTCCCTTTGCCCCGCATTCCTCTTCTTCCAGGAGGCGTTTTTCTCCCGAAAGAAGTCGATCTTCTGTTTCCGCTTCTGTTTGTAACGTTCTGCCGGATTCTATGCTGCAGCATTACCGCACGTGCTGTATCCTCCTCGTTTAAAATTAACTCCGTTCTATCTACCCGGTGGTACTCTCAGCTGCGTCGTTAATGACTGCGCTTACTGTTCTCCAGCAGTACTCTAGAGGGGGTCATCAGGCTACATCATGTTGCTTAGTCGCTCAAGGTCGTACCGTGGTGGTCGCCGGTACCGTACATTGTTGATGACGGAAAGCACAGGCCATGGTTTGATCATCACCAGGTAGTGGTCAGAGTCGATGTTAGCGCGATGGTAGATCCTGAATGTTGGAGAAATGCCGTTCGTCTATCAAAACGTAGTCTTTTTGCTATGTCGTCTGCTGTGGTGATCACTGATCACCAGAGATGGCATAGAAACACTGATAAACAGCTCTGCGTACACATCTTCAATAAAATGTGCGCCGCTCTGTTTTGCTACGATGCTACGAATGTGGACCGGCGACAAACACACATTGCTCAGCCGTAACATTATGCGTGAGAGTGCGAATGTGTAAGTTGCCACACCAGCTGCGCGAGACGTCGCAGAGCTCAAACTTCTTCTGCGTGAGCTTCGCTCATTTCTAGGAATGTGCTACACATCTGCGCTGTCTGAGCTGCAAGTTGTAGGCTCTCGGCAGTACAGAGTAGCGCAGCGCTGCGATATGAGCTGTGTGTTAGACTGTACTTCCTCTTGCTTTGCTGCGCTCACCGTCGTGCGCGATGCGACAACGATGCCGAGCGCGTGCAGTCGGACCACGCAGAAGATAATTCTTTACACGCACTCTTTCTCATCATGAAGGTTGTGTGTAATGTGTATTTTTTTATCTTCTCACTTAGCGATCTGAGGTGCATGCCATCTCTGGTGATCACCAGGTGTAACGAGAGCGGAGGCTTCCTTTAAGACCAGCGCGTCGTCCCTATCGCGCTGACGGACATTTTTCACTTTCTTCTTCCTCCTTATCGTGATCCAAGGATTCTCACTGTTCGTGCTCGGTCATTGGCTTCAAGGTGTTAACCTTTTGCGGCTTACCTTTGCCCCGGTTTTGCCTAGCACACATAGTCCGGCTTAGGTGCCTGGCTACAAGCGCTGCTTGTCCCACTTCATCGACCTCCATCAACATGACGTTTCACCAGCTTCGGCCATACCGCTATTGAGCCATATGGTGTTTTACCGTTAAGACTCAAGAGAGCTGCAAAATATATTGTACCATTCTAAGATTTCCGGCGAAGAAGAAGCTGTCCGTTCGGATTGACCATCTCTCCATTCGTGCGTCGCTATTCGGTCCCGTTCATTTTTGACCAGAGCTATCGACTTCCGGAGTTTCCAGCAACGTTTAACGTCTTTGCTGAAGTTATTCAGCCCACCTGTGCAGCCCATCAACTCGTCCAGTTATTCGACGACTAGGGTGTCGAACTACTTGGGCACCCGCGTCAATTCCCGGCACCTCATACCAAAACATATCACTTCCGTAGGTAATCATCTCCCGCAACATTTCTGCAACGGGATCCACAGTTAATGAACTACACTTTCACTCTGAAGCCGCACAAGTGCTCAAAACAAATATTACACGCAGCCGAGTGCACTTCGGCAGCACAAAGATGGGTGCCGAAGTGTTTTCCAATTTGATTTTGCTGGAAGTTCGGCACTGGTGCCGAGAATTGGCGCTGGACTAGGTGCAGTAAACTCATTCCAATTTAGCTTTCCGGCAGAAAATCTTCACAACAATCACTGTTAACAGCAAGTTCACGCAATAAGGTATCTGATTCAGATGGTAGAAGTGGACGAAAACGCTCGTTTCGTTGTGAATTTAGGCATAATTTTATTTACCTGTTGTGCCGGGAATGGGGTCAAAAACTCTACCTAGATTTTCGTTAAACTAAGTGAGTAAGACTGCGCCACGCATCTCCGCTTCGCGGAATATGGTCATCTCATTCTTAAAAATCAAACGATTTTTTTTTATTCTATCCAACGTTTCGGCCATGGAATGTGACCATATCAAGGTCTATTTTTATGATTGTTGGGTTGTCATGGTAAAAAGTCCAAATTATGACCAACCGACAATCACAAAAAGAGACAATTTGAGACAACCCATTTTTCCATTGGAAAAGGCCACATCCCGTGGTTGAAACGTCAAGCAAAATAAAACAAATAGTTTGATTTTTAAGACTTAGATTGCCAAATTCCTTCGAAAAGCTCACTTTATAAATAAAAATTGTGAAACAAGAATAAAATTTAGTGCAAAAACCATCTCATGATGAGTTTTATTGTGGGAACATCGAATCACAGTCTACTGTCAAGATCTATGTAAAGTATTGAGCTGAAATTGCTTATAGGTACCAAAATAAAGTTCCCAGAATTTGAAAAAAAAATATTGTGGCTCAGTAAAAGGTGCTCTTTCGTATAAAACTGAAAAATCAATATTTTTTTCTAAATTTAAAAACCCAATTACTCAGTCATTTATGGGATATTCTGGACAAAATATTCACCTTAATTCTGGAGGAATTCCAAAACTCTGTAAAATGGTGTTCTTTTTATAACTGTCGAATCTTTGGAAGATATTTCGAAGAATTTTGCAAAGAGTTTTTAAAAGAATTGTAAAAATATTCCTGATAATAAATCTGGGCGTGAAGGGCGTTTAATTCCAACTAATTATATTTTACCCGATTTTCTAATGTTTAAAGGAATATTCATGCGTTTTTCTGCCGAATATTTTCAACTATATTTGGAAGAGTTTCTAACCGGTTCCTCGAAGTATGGCAGGAATTTATATTCCAAGTATATGTTGGAATTTCTGAGTTTAATTTTATTTTGCAAACTTAAGACATATTCAAATTGAAAACCAGGACTGTTGAAACATTTTTACAGAAACTATAGCAAACATTTTAGGCAGATTCATTAGAACATTTTCCAAAGATTTCTTGATAAAATTGTGGAAGAAATTTGTAAATAAATGCAAAAGAAATTTTGCAACAATTTTTCGTAAAAATCCGCTAAAAATTCATGCTAAATTTCCGCTACACAATTTCTAGAGAATATAGAAGTCAGAAATTCTATCAAGGATATTCGCCCAAATCTCTTATGCACTGAAGAATTTCCGATGCTCCATGGAATGGAGCAGAAGTTGATTTCAGAATATTATCATTAACCCACGAGCGCTCGCGCTGTTGTATTTTGTACAACACGTTGAAAAAATCTCGCTTTTTGTACTCAGCATTAGCGTGGTGCTGACGCAGGTAGTCAACTGCGCGAGTTACGGAAGGTTAATTCTTTTGAAATGTCTCAAGAAATTCTCCGAGCAGTCGCGTTAGAACTTATATGCTTAAAATTTATCCAAAAATTGTCCGACTAAATCTATGAAATCTAATTCCATGAAGACGACCAACGTTTTCACACCAGAATATCTGGGCCTTTGTAATGAATAAAGACTGCCCCAGAAAGTATAGACGCACCTAGTCTACAGGCCTGATCGACGGTTCTTGTTTCGGGTTTTATTTTGGCTGTTTCTTCTTACTATAGGCTCAAATATTCAAACGTTCTTTGCCACGATGATCATTGGAATTCGAAATAGTAACTCATATCCTCAATATCCTCAAACGTGTTATTTCCAAACGTGTTATTCCCACTGTTATGGCTGCTTGCACGGTTTTCTCACTTACTCCCTCTGTATTTTGCTCATTTCCATAGTGACCTTTCAAGCTTTGTACATCATTTGCGCACATTTTTTCGATGATGTTCCACTGAAAGTTCATGTATTTTTAAACAAACTACTGGAATCGCATTAACCGCTATACAAATGCTGAGAGAATAGGTTGACCAACTGGATGTGGCCTTCAAAAAGAACCAGTCATCAATAATTTTAAAATGCCAGTATTTTCTTACCGCGTCCATACTTTCTGTGGTGCTCTTTAAATTATAGTGGGTTACAAACAGGGTGCAAAATGTTCATAGTCATTGACTGAAAACAGCACGAATTTGAATGATTCTGCACTGAGTATTCAAAACAAACAAATTCATTTTCGCTCTCCCTCTTCACACAGTCAGTCAATTCGTAGTCATTGAATATGAAGCCGATCGAGAAACATCTTCATAATTACCTACGATTATGGCTACGATTCCTTCCAAAAACACGCCACCATAATCAAATGGGAAAAGATCTGTGTAAAGCACCGTTAAATGTAATCGAAACGGTTATATTTTATCTGAAATTTAACACTTTGTAAGATGTTTACAAATATTCATTGACTTCCATTCAGTTGACAAACGAGTATCGAGCAGCTGAATATGAATATGCAGGCAAGTGAATGAAAATTGCCGCACGGTGAACTTCAGCTCGTCTGCTCGAAAATGTTGCGCCCTGGTTACAAATCCCTCCATTACAACATTTACATTTTTGAAAAAAAAAATATATTCATATTTTTCCCAATTTTTATTTTTATTTTAAAGAGGGCCACTACGACATCTAGAGAGTGCCCCCCACAACACTGTGGTGTGGAGCGGACCTGGTGTGATGGTTAGAACACTTGACTATCACGCCGAGGACCTGGGATCGAATCCCACTCCCGACAAACTCGCAAAATGTGAGTTCTTCCTTCGGAAGGGAAGTAAAGCGTGGGTCCCGAGATGAACTAGCCTAGGGCTAAAAATCTCGTTAATACAGATAAAAAAAAAAAAACACTGTGGTTCCGGGCCCACAAATGTGTAAATACGGCCCTGAGTGGAGGCCTCACGAAGGTTGGCACAGGTCTTCATAACGCTGATAGAGTCGGATCAGCGTTAATCAGGACATCTTGCCCTAGTTCTCCCCCGGTTAGTTTCCTAAGCTGAACACAGATCGGATACGTACCTTAAGGCCTCCATACATTTTTTTAGAACGGCAGGTGGCTTTGACATTAGCCCAGCTGCCGCTTTAGGTCGCTCTCTTACTTTAATTCATCTTACACCCCTTGTTACACCCCTAAAGAAAGGTATGAATACCGCTTGAAAAAACGATTTTCGATCCAAATTGCATGACTGATACTCAGCTCAACGGTCAAATCAAATAACTTTATATTTTTATTTTTGCAATTCAGCGACTAACGTGCGCCATGTTGAGCCCTTCAGCATTTGTTAGTACACTTAACACTAGGGCCATCCGAACCTTACGCTTGAGTGATTCTCCACGATCGCTCGCTAAATCGGAACGTCTCCGGCGGTGGATCGGGTCTGTGACGAAGTCGGTCCTGCAATTCCGGTTGAAGGTTGACGCCCCGACGACCAGAAACCAGTAATTCGTTACGATCTACACGATTCTGTCCCGGACAATGGATCAAGCCTACTCCGGTTGCGGTCCGACGTCCTCTGATCTTCACGCCAATTCTTTTGCAGCGACGAAATAATCTACGTAACCCCTCTGGGCACTGCATCCCATGTATCGACGTCTTGGCTCATGTTCTTCACGATGTTAGCGAGGCTCAAGTTTTCAGCACTGTCCACTAGCATCTCACTGCATGCTGTCCTGAACCGTAAACAGTCGAATACCAAGTACTCAGGAGTATCTTCGTTGTTCGGGCAAAGTGGGGTATCTGCAAGACCGAATCGATGGAGGTACTTCTTGAAACAGCCATGAGCTGCCTCTGCTCCTGAAGCAGTCAAAGTCTCCTCCTGTTATAACACAGACTGCTACAGTTGATTTGATCCTGTACGCGCTTGCTACACTCGTAATCGTAGCCATTGGCCCGTGCTATTCAGTCGCGAAAGATTCTTTCTTATCTGAGTACCGTCTTCGACGCGCTGGCCAGTAGTCTCCTATCTTTCTGAAAGGATTCTGGTCAGCGCAGTGATCGCTGTTTATGCCTTCTCGCGAGCGTAATCGATGTGGCTGTTGAAGTTTATCCGATCGTCAATCAGCACTCACGTGAACACCCCAAGATGCTTCACTTCTCGTCTCGAGTCGATGTAGAAATCCCCGACTATTATTTAAACTTGCAGTACTGCCTTCCGGAAGGTTTTATGATGGGCCGATGCCAGCCTTATCTCGCACATCCAGATCTCTAACATTTTGAATGCCTCCTTGGCTAGTATGCCTGCCTCGTTTGGCGACGCTCCGATTAACATGAGCACAGCGTCATCCGCAAATCCTGCGACTTTTACTCCTCTTGGCAAGCTGTTCGCTGTATCTCTTCGTCATCATACCGTCCATCGCTTTCCACTGAATCGGGCCCAGAATTAATCCTTGAGGAACAACCGCTGTTGTGCTCAAAGTCTTCATGCTTTTCGTAGACCAATGTCCGATTCAGAAAATAGCTTCCCAGGATGCTACAGAGATACTGAGGGACCCCCATACTGTGTAGGGTTCTCGCTATTGACTCCCAGCTAGTGCTTTTGAAAGTATACTGTAAGTCTATGATTGACGAGTTCACAGTAGACATAACCTGTTCTCTTCTGTGTGGTTTATGAACGCTCTCTAAGAAGGGTGTAGATCACCATAGCAATAAATCATGTTTTTTTTATAAAAAATATCCTGGACTGTACCAAATACCGATCTCTCAACATTCTTAGCATGGTCCAGCTGAATATTCTTGTTTTCCATGGTCAATATGTCCTCCAATAAAAATAAGCAATGCAGTATCTGCCTCGATTACCTATCCTCATTTCCAGCGCAGCTCGACTCCTAAAATTGAAAATAAGAGAAACGGAAAACTTCATATCATTAGCCTTTCTACATCACATACAAACCATTTGCAACCCCCGGGTGAGATTGGCAATTTATCGCTTGCAGTAAACGTACTCCCCATCTCTTCGGTAACAACCAACAAAAGTACACGGTGCGCTCCTGCTGCTACATCGGAGTGGGTTGTTCTCTGCTGTTGACTTTTAATCATACGTGAGACCACGAAGACAGCACTGTGGAATATGTACTCTTCTTCCGAAAACTAACGATCAGCAGTGGGAGTATAAAGTGTTTCCCACGACCGCTGGGCTGGCTGCAACCACACCGTACCACCGCAGCACCGTCACCTCCCTCAACATGAAGTAGGTTTATCGCACAACCGAATCCACCCGAAAGTGCACACGTTCCTGTTGTTACCTTTTCGGGCGTTGTTCTGTTGTGGCCAGGGTGGTTGCTGTTCTGTTACACCATGGTGAGCTGCTGGCAGGCAACGACGAGAGGAAGGATATTCCCCAAATGTTTGCCGGATAAACATGCTACTAAAGGCTGCGACACATAAAACATGACTTGTAGTAGTCTCGAAGGGACACGTGATCTACGACAACCTTGCTCTTGGTGTGCTCGGGGGTGGTTGGTTTTTACCATATACTTAGCCCCTTCTCGGTGATGCGGGGAAGAAATTCTCCCAGCACGCTCGTAGTAGTGCCATCAACTTGACTCGGATGCGACGACAACGACGACGGTGACACCCGGAGACCAGGAGGAGGTCGTGTTAGAGAGCATGTACCCGACAAAAAGGGCACCGAGAGATAAGAAGTCAACCGAAAATGGTATGTAAACTTCAGCTGCTGCGCTGTATGCGTTCATGAGACGTGATGAAGCAAGGAGGACCGAAAACTAGGAGAACAAACGAGCTGAACCTGGTCTGGTGTGGCCCCGTGTGTCAAGGGGATCGGGGTCTCCACTTAATCACCCTGATTCTGCTCTTGCTGCAGCGGCAGCAATCTGATGGATGAGGCTGCTCTTTTGTTTCTCTATTAAAAGCTCTCCATCATACTCAGTTACACATGAGAGGCCAGAAGGGCAAACGCATCACTCACCATGTAGGAACGAGGTAAAAAAAATGCGGATCACACTAAACTTCCAATTGCATGTAGCCGTGAATATCGCACTTTTTCAGAGCTCTTCTCCAACTCCTGCTCCAGCTCCAAGTTGGTTACCATGTTTTTTATTCTGTTCGGTATCCTACCAGACATGATGTCCCAGGGCGGACGGGAGCTTTTATAAGCGATGACGACGTGTGACAAATGGATGCATAACCAAATCGTTTTGGGAGCCCCCCGAGGTGAGATGAGATAGAATGTAAAATGTGACGACATGCTGCACCGTGACGTATGTGCCGGGGGTGTCGTTCGCGAGTTCATTGAATAAACTATTACTGCAAATAAGGACGTGGAACCTTTTTACACATTTGAACAATTTAAAATCCTTTGCTAATTTATTTGGCATATCTGTCAAAGTAATTATGTTTTGACATTCAGGCTTCTTTTTAAAAGTAAAAAGGACACGGATACGGTTTTAATGCTTTCAGCGAGCTATGCGCTCTTTAAAGGAAGCACGACACTAGGCAACGGACTGGCATGCACCGCCCAGTGGCACAGCCGTAAACTTTTCCTGACCGCTGCGGCGGGAATCGAATCCGCGCTCCTCAGCACGATGCAACTCAATGCTTGGTAACACTAGTCACACGACCACGAAGCCACACCCAAAGTACACACAGTTTTTTTTTTACATATTTAGAGTCAAGATGATATTAGTAACCCTATGTTGTGGAAATGCTTGGACATTCACGTCCACTACAGAAATACGTGCTTAACAAATTGAGATTGAAATTGCGAAAAGCAATCCACGTTCTCCAGTACAAATCATTTACAGAACTGCATGTCAAGAAACGCAGAAGGCAACTGATACGACGTCTGTCGGGACAGATGTTTAAGGAAATTTATGATCTAAGACGACACCCACCAATGCGTGAGTAAACCCAAATTGGCAACCCCCGTCATAACGGGAGAACCCCACAAATCGTTGCTAAATCGGTTTGGAAATGACAATCTACCTTCCCACCCGAGCAGAAGGGCATACCTTGAAAATACCCTGCAAAGAGCAACCTGTGCTCTAAGGTGTCCGGCCATTTGGCCGAACACCGTTTGGCCGAATGCCGTTTGGCCGAACGCCATTTGGCCAAATGCCATCTGGCCGAATGGCCGTTTGGCCGAATGCCGTTTGGCCGAATTATGTTCAAAAGAATTCAGAGGAAGTTTTTGACATTCCAACTACCATAATGATCATCAGAAATATTTCCTTCTTTTAATCATAGGCTATTCTTTCTAGTTTTGGTATTCAGGGATGAATTGGCGTTGAACCTGTCAATATTTTATCAAAGATTTTTCCTTCTTGGAATCATAGGCTGTTCTTTCGAGTTATACTTATGCGAGGAATAGTGACATGGTCGCTTAAGTTCATCATTTATTTTCGGCCAAACGGCATTCGGTCAAATAGCATTCGGCCAAATGACCCTTTCGGCCAAATGGCGTTCGGCCAAACGGCATTCGGCCAAATGGCGTTCGGCCAAATGACCCGGAACCGTGCTCTAATACCTCAAGTTGGTATTGCTATATTATTCTACGTGATGTTGTGAGAACACCACAATAACAATTGGAGGTATTTGAGCAAAGTTAGATATTGATGTGGTATTGTTGATTAAGCTGGGAAAATCACTGAAGAACAAAACTAGTTATTACATCATTATTATTATTATTATTATTTAATATAATTCATCAGTTAAGTCTACATGAATGTTAAGAGGTAAAAATTACAACACAAATATAAAACAGTCATCAAAAAAGGTCATCTTAATCTTCTAATTCTGTTGCGAAACTTGTAGGAAGCCTCGCCAAACTCGAATTCCGACTCCACCGCCGAGAAAGCTCTAATAATAGACGTGAGCGGTTCATTGTAGCCGTAGTCTGTACGATGATACCTGGTCTGCAGTAGGGAAGAAGTCCGAAGCACGCGTTGAGGAATACGAAATTCTAACTGCGACAACAGATCTGGGCAATCCACTTCGCCGTTCAAAAGCTTCGCGGCAAAAGTTGCCTGTTGAACCCGTCTTCGATGCTCCAAAGTGTCCAAATCCAGCAACTGGCATCTATCCTGGTATGGAGGTAAATTAGCCGGATCGCGCCATGGCAAATGTCGCAACGCATGTTGTTTCATATGGACTCCAAACGATTGCGGAGTTTTCTAGCAGTGGCCTTACCAAAGAGCAGTACAGGTCGGACTCGATTATCCGGGTTACTCCAAAATTATTTCCCCCCGGATAATCGAATCACCCGGATAATCGAGCCATGCTTCTTTTCTTATATTTTTAATGTTCCTAAATCAAAAACTGTTCGTTAAACATAGAAGCTAACATACATGACGTTGTAGTGCCTAAACTTAACGTCAGGTATTATTATAACCATGTTTTTTGAAAATGAAATTTTAGCTGAAAATTGTGAAAAAATAAAAACAATTTTCAAATAGGTTAAATCCAATTTTCAGGTGTAGTATTTGGTGTTTATCACTTTTTTTGACATATTATAATCTTAAATCTTGTAAACAAATCATAAACAAACTTTTCCCCGGATTATCGAGCCATTTTTGCCGGATAATCGAGCCCCGGATAATCGGGCCCCCGGTTAATTGAAGCCCCGGATAATCGAGTCTGACCTGTATAATGCTTTTAAGCAGTAGGGATCTTTAAAATCACGAGCGATTTTGGAAATAAATCCTAGTTGGCGATTCGCTTTCGATATTACTGCACTGTAATGTAGACGAAAATCAAGTTTTGGGTCCAAAAGAACACCTAGATCGTTCACTTTGTCTACTCTGTTTAGCTTAACTCCATTAATGTGGTAATCAAAACGGATGGGTTTCTTATTGCGATGAAATGTCATCACCACACATTTTGTGGTACTGACGGTTAGTCTACATCGCCGGCACCATTCTACGAAAAGGTCCAAAAGTTTTTGAAGACGATGACAGTCTTGTTCCGTACGCACGACGAGGTAGAGTTTCAGGTCATCTGCATATTTCAGTTTGCACTTATCACCCAGTAATGCCGCAACATCATTAAAAAACAATGTGAAAAGCAACGGTCCCAAGTTGCTTCCCTGAGGCACACCAGACATACTGGAGAATGGTTTTGAAACACATGAATCAAGCTTCACACGGAGAGTCCTATTGGTCAGGTATGACAGCAACCACGTCTTAAGAGATGTCGTAGCACCAAGCTTAGCCAGTTTATAAACCAGAATCCTATGGTCTATCTTGTCGAAAGCAGCTTTAAGATCGGTGTAGATGACGTCGACTTGAGTGTTATGTTCCATAGCCGTAACGCACGTGCTGGTGAATGTTAACAAATTGGTAGTAATCGATCGGCAAGGAATGAAACCGTGCTGGTCTGTGAAAATGTAGCTCCTCGAGTGATTCAAAATAGCCTGACTTAGTATTATTTCAAACAGTTTAGATGCTGCCGATAAGCTTGTTATACCCCGATAATTTTTGACATCCCGACGGTCCCCAGCTTTAAATACCGGAAACATGAATGACTGCTTCCACAATGTCGGAAATTTGGCTTGTTCGAAGGAGCGGTTGAAAATGGCAGCGAGAGGTTTGGCCAAAGCAGCTGAGCAACGACGAAATACCACAGCAGGAATGCCATCCGGCCCAGGTTTAACAGAGTTTTTCAGCTTCTTCGACGCAGCGATAACTTCTTCTTCAGTGACGACAATCGTGTCCAGATTCAAAAAATCAGCAGGCACGTTACTTGCTGCTGATTCCGCCTCATTGTCGCTAGCTCCATCCTGATCAAAAATAGAAGCAAAGTGCTCTGCAAACATCTCACTCGCTTCCGCAGTACTAGATGCTTCTTTATCGCCAAGTCGCATGTTTGATGGAAAGCTAGAGTTTTTCCTTTTACTATTGACAAAACTCCAAAAACTACGAGGATTTCGCCGTAGATTCCCCTGAACTCTAAGAACATGGGATTTGTACAGGGCGCCATTAAGCTTACAGTAGGCACTGCTTGCACGTTTAAACGCCCTCTTATTGTCGTTAGTTTTGCACAGCCTGAGTTTCCGTTGGGCAGAGTTCCGCTCCCGTTTTAATTTTCGCAGTAACGGTGTACTCCAAGCAGGGGATAATGGACGTCTCTTGAGCGGTACATTTGATTCTAACCAATTCTCAATTATACTACTAAATCTTACAGCCATTTCATCAGCATCAGGGCACTCCAGAACATTTGTCCAGTCCAGGTCCAATAAAATTGCAAAAACAGAGGGTAATCGATTTTTCGGTAGTCTAGCACTTTCGCTTCATCCTGCACGGTACGAGCAGGGTGAGCAAGTGAAGTAGAACTTGCCGGAAGGGCCATAGCCAGAGGGGGGTGATGAGAATCAATTGGCAATAACGATTCGACAGATGCATCGATTTCCAACTCGTTCTCGACATTGTGGAAAACTAAGTCGAGTGTGCGTCCCAGCTCATTGCGAACTGAATTACGCTGGCTTAAATTGACAAAGTCCATGCCATCGAGAAGGGCCATATTGGCCGTGTTCAAGGATGATGTTTCAGCGAGACGGACTGTATAACCTTCGATAATCCATTTCAGAAGAGGTTGATTGTAATCGCCGCATACCAAAACTCTGCCAACTTTATCGCACACCTCCTTAACGGATGCGATATGCGCCTCTATAACTCCGACGTCTCGGCTTCGATCTGGTGGAATGTATACCGCGACGATGTTGAGCTTGGAACCTTTTATATTCGCCGTTACACAAACTTGCTCTAATCTCGTGCCATTATCTACTGTTACCAAAGTGCTTGAATGGCATCGTGCAACCGCAATCAATACCCCTCCAAAACAAGCTTTGTCGCTATTACGCGAGGACCGATCACAGCGAAAGACGTCATAAGCGGATCCAAACAGCTGAACGGAGCTAATGCAGTCGTCAAGTCCAGTCTCAGTCAAGATAATAACATCATACCCACAGTCAGCAGCGGCAATGAACAGCTCATCGATTTTAGTCCGGAGTCCCCGAACATTTTGGTAGTATGCCCAGATACGATTGTCTTCATCTTGCGTTGGATGATGCTTAGGCGAAGAGATGTCCCTGCAAAATGGGCGGGATTCAGTGTCCAGGGAAACTCTATTATTTATGTACTTGCCTGAGCGAGCAAGCTGGAAGACCCCTACACCTATTCCGAACACAGGAACGGAACGGCTTGGATGGCTCGAACAAACCGCAGGCGAAGCAGGAGAACACCGGCGAGGCTCGACTGTGTCGGGTGGCTTGGGGTCTTCCATAATGCTTCGTGGTGTGCGTTCCGTTGCGAAGGATGGTTGGAGAATCATCGACGAGGGTAGGCCTAGTACCTCCAGGCTAGCACCTACAGGACTTGCAGGTTTTGGAGATTACTCGTTACAAACAACCATGCTGGGGAATGAACGAAATTCAGCGTACGAAGATACTCTATTATTTGTGTACTTGCCTGAGTGAGCAAGCTGGAAGACCCCGTCACCTATTCCGAACACAGGAACGGAACGGCTTGGATGGCTCGAACAAACCGCAGGCAAAACAGGAGAACACCGGCGAGGCTCGACTGTGTCGGGTGGCTTGGGGTCTTCCATCATGCTTTTTGATGTGCGTTCCGTTGTCGGCGTACCTATTGTGTCGGAGTGTCCACGTTGACAGGAGGCAGAACTGTTGGTGTCCGAGCGGCGAGTGGAGTCCCATCGCCGAGTCTTGGTATTTTCGCCGGTCCCCAAAAATCCCGTTCAGATGGCATGTTCTCGAACTCTCGGAAATAAATTCCTTTGGGCCAAACAGATGGATCAAGAGCAGTAGTTTTCAGTTTGATGTCCAAACCTACTCTGAAGGAGATGAATGCAAATTGCTGCAAATCTGCTCCTTTTCGTACCAGCTTTCTCACTTCTATGGAATCATCAGTCTGTAGACAGTTTTTGACCAACCCCGAAATATCGGCTTTGGTCACATGGCGAGCAATTCTAGATAGATATAGCCAGAATCTCTCGGGTGGTTTGGCAACCGTTTCCACAGTGAGATTTTCTTTTTCTACCGATTTTGTGCCTACAGTGAGCTTCACATCAGGACGGGATCTAGGCGTGTCTTTAGCAATTGACCGACTCCGCTTAATGCTTGGCCATACTGAACGAGTCAAATTTATTCCAGGTGTATCTTTCTGTTGCGTTTTGCTAGCAAGTGATTCAGTCAGTTGCTTAGTTTGGTGGATTTCGTTCCTCAATTCAACCAATGATTCTTTAATAGCCTCGGAAACACCGGTCACAATCTCGTCGCAAGTAACAGGGGAGTTTTCTTTCAGTGTATCAAGTACAGCAATACAGTTTTCACAGAACCACAATACGTTTGCTTGCTCATTGATGAAGTCCGAGTTCGATCGCTTTAAACCCACACATTTGAGATGCGTAGTTTTATCGCAAAAACGGCACTGCAGAAAGTCAAGCGATTTGATTGCCTTAGAGCAATGGTAACAATCTGAATCCATTTCCAAAGCAAGTGGATTTATGGCAAACGGAGCAAAAATTTAGCTGTTCGTTTATAGATGGTGCTGATCACACTCACGAAACGATGACGTCAGATACGATGTCAGACAATGATCCACAATGCAGCAGTTGAACACAGTACCGATATCCCCGAACGGAACAAATAAATTAAATTTACTGCAACGACGCGGCACAGCATCAAACAACAGGTAGTCAAACCAGACGGTAATTTAAAGACGATACGATTAATCTACACCCGTCGATTTTGCATTCGAAATTGAATGAGAAAAACACCACAGACGAAGAGCGATAAACAAAGCACGATGTGATAGCATGAGAGGTTCTCAAACTCATGGAGATCATGGAGATATCGAAACATGTTCAAATTAATAGCAAGAAGTGTTATTACTTTGTTATTTTATACCATCTGGATGGTATGCATTTATTATTGAAATAACAAGATTTGTTATTTTTCGGGTGTTATTTGCACAAAATTATGATATTCATTTTTGTTATTTTGCCTCTTATGTCTACCTAATGAAGGGCAAATTGAGTTATAATGTTATTTAAGATTAATACCTCGATATGTTAATTTGTTGCTATTCTTTTCTGCTCGGGCAGTGAACATTGGAAACATATAGGTATTTGCAAAACCCAACCCAACCGAGTTGGGGCGGACCTGGTGTGATGGTTAGAACACTTGAATATCACGCCGAGGACCTGGGATCGAATCCCACTCCCGACAAACTCACTAAAATGTGAGTTCTTCCTTCGGAAGGGAAGTAAAGCGTGGGTCCCGAGATGAACTAGCCCCGGTTTTTTTTTAATTTTAGATTTTTATCTCGTTAATAAAGACAAAAAAACCAACCCAACCGTTGCTATCACCTTCTTTTTGTTTTGGATTTGGAAACCACAGCAAAAACAAAACGATGTTCAACAAGTAAAACATAAAAAGTGATTATCATGTGTTGATACTTGCGCTTGTTCCATTCGGTTGCTCTGTTGGTCTCGATTGATTCCGTCAATTCGTCATTACACCAACCATGTAAATGTTTGACAATTCTCAGGTCATTTTGACAGACCGCACACATGCACGAAAAAGACGGATCATATATTCTACTTTATCGATCTTATTGCCGTCCTTTTCATGTTCATGTTACATCTGTCAAAATCATTGTCAGTCATTTTGAGGTTAGGTTCGTTGGTGTATTAAAGAATGCCGCGAGGGAAAAATTGGACCCGACAAGATGAAGTTTTATGCCGGGTATGGTTAGAAGTGATCCTAAATTCGATTGTCGGAACAAACTAAAGAAAAGAGAATTGAATACATAAGTGACACGATTGTGTCAGCCCCTTTCCGGAACACATTTTTTGCTTCTCTCGAAAATTTAAACAGATATTCATACTTTTTATCTCTCTATGTTTTGCCTTTCAGCAGTTTGATTCAGTTGCAGCTTGCCAGTTTGATGATGATCTTTAATTATTTGGTCAATATTTGACCGTTAGATAATAAGAGCAAAAAATTCATCGCAAAATGGAGCTGACGAAATTGGATCCGTACTAGAAGTTCTAGAAGTATTCTAGAAGTTCCTTAAAATTTGAACCAAAACAGCTTCACTAGCGATTCTAAACTGCGAGCCCCAAGCGAAACAAAAAACGGAGGGCGTTTAATTATTTGATTGATTTGCTGACTGCATGGCCTAAAACAGCATTCGTCCGTAGAGTGCTGCTTCTCCAGAGGAAAATTTGCCAATCTTCCAGAAATTTATTCAGGGATACGCCGAGAAGTTCCGCCAGGAAATACTTACATTTCTCTAGTAGTTTCTTGCGAGATTGCTCCATGATTTTCTTCAGAGATTTTTATAAAACCTTCGCCAGGGGTTTCTCTTGGAGTTTATTTAGAAATTCACATTTACTTTTCAATGATTACCCCAGGATTTCCATTAAAATTGATTCAAGAAGTTCTTCAGTGATTATTCCAGGAAATTATTTAGGAGTTCTTTCGAAACATTCCTCTATAAGTTCTGTTAGAGGTTTCTCCTGACATGAATTCAAGGATCCCTCTTCTAGAAGCTACTTCAAAGATCCTCCTTTGTTGTTTAATTCCTCCAAGAATTTTGTAAGGAATTCATCCAGGATTTTTTGTCATGGTTTGCTTCAGGGATTTCTTCAAGGATTCGGATAAGTTTTTTTAGGGATTCCTTCAAAGATTTCTTCAGGAGCTTTCTTAGCGATTCCTCTAGAAATTTTATCAGGGATTCCTCCTGTTGTTCTTTCAGGGATACGTCCTGAATATTTGTCTAGGAATTCCTTAAGAGATTTCTCCTGGAATTCTTTGAGGAATCTTCTTGAAGTTTATTGAGGAATTTCACCTGACATTCCTTAGGGATTTCTCCAAGAATTCCTTCAGGGATTCTTCTAGAAACACCGTCTGAGATTCCTCCATGGATTTCTTAAATGATTTCTCCTTGAATTCCTTGATGGATTTTTTTGGTATTACTTGAGGGGTTTTTCCCAGAGATTTCTCTAGAAACTCTCCAGGGAATCTTTATGGGATTTTCCCCGGAATTCCTTGAGAAATTTAATCATAAACTATTTATGGATTGCTCCGGAAACTCCTTCAGTAATTTTTCCAGGCATTCTTCGGGAATTTCCCTAAGAATTCCTTTTTGAATTCTGGCAGATATTGCTTCAGGAACTCAGTCAGGGATTTCTCCAGCAATTCTTTCAGAGATTCTTTGGCGATTCCTCCAGGAATTTTATTGAAGATTTAAACTGAAATTGCTGAAGAGATTTCTTCAGAGATTCCTCCTAGGCCTTTTCTCCTGAAATTCTTAGGGGGAATCCTCTTGTAGCTCCTTGAAGGATATATCTTCTTGGGGGATTTCTCAAGCAATTCTTTCATAAATTTCTCCAGGAACTCCTTCATGAGTTTTTTTCTCAAATTGCTTCAAGGATTTCTCCAGGGACTCCTTCGTTGATTTTTGCAGGAGCTCAGAGACTTCTTTTGGAATTCCTTCAGAAATGTCTAGAGTTCTTGATTTATTTCTCCTGAAGTTCATTGAGCATTTTTTTCTGGAATTTTTTGATGTACTCCTCTAGATACTCCTTCAGAGACTTCTCCAAGAGGTTTTTTGAGGAATCGCCAGGAAGTGCTGGAATTCCTTGAGATATTTCTCCTCAAGTTGCTGGAGAGATTTGTCCTGTGATTGCTGGAAAGATTTTTCAAAGAACTCCTTCAGGGATTCCTGCCAGAACTCCTTCAGAGTTTTTTTCAGAGATTATTTGGGAGATTCTGTGGGGGTTCCTTCTGGAATTCATTCAGGTATTTCTGTTGAAATTATTGAATAGATTTCTGAAGGCATTCATTCAAAGATTCCTCCTGAAACTCCTTCAGATATTTGTCTTACAGTTCCTTCAAGCATTTTTCCAGGAATTCCTTTAGTGAAACTTGTGGGAATTCAGCTGATGGTTCTCGATGAGAATCGCCCAGCGCAGTGACCCGATGTGGTCGAACGCTGACCAAAGAAAGAGGAAGAGTCGTGGCCTGCTGTGATGTCGTCAGCAGCTGTCACTCAAATAGCGTGGGCGTTACCCTGGGTGGGGAATGTGCGTGTGTTATCAGTTGTCTGTTGGCATATTGGGGGATAAGACTCTAAACACACTGAGAGATGCTAACTTTCAGACATATACCACACAAAACTAATCCAGGAATTCCTTCAGGAACTCTTACAGGAACTTTGCAGAGATTGCTTCAAATTTTTTTTTGAAGGATTCCTCCAGGAATGCCTTCAGTTCCTTGGGAGATTTCTCCTGTAATTCCTCCTGTTATTCCTTAAAGGGTTTTTCCAGGAGTTTTTTCATTGATTCATCCTAAAAGTTCTTCAGGAACCGTTCATAAACCACGTGGACTTTTTCGGGAGAAGGGATTCTGGCCAAAGTCTACGCTCCGCACAAATTTAAAAAAAAATTGTAATGATGAAAGTCTTCGAGGGGGAGGGGGGTCTGAGAGCAGTGTTGAGAATACTCACTTGCAAGAGTGATACTCACTTGCTTCTATCTCAGTCCAGAAGCATGCTATCAATAAATGATGTTCGAAGGGCTTTTAGATTGTGGTTTAATCTAAAAGTTTGCCGAATAAAGTAAAGATCGCAGACGCATACCAAAGTTGTGAGAGAGCTGTGAGTACCCAGTAAACATTTTGGTCTGTATAATTCGTGTTATACATCATCATATAAAAACCAACTCAGTCGTATAAACTGCACAAAACTGCTATATGCGTACCAAAGTGGAGGCCATATACGTACTTCTGATAACTTTGTTCGACTTGCCCTGAATAGTACTACGATGTTCCAAACTATGACGAACAAAAAATAAAAACGACTTCTCATGACATGTAATAGGATGCCCTAATTTGTTGAAGAAAATAGAAAAAAAAAATACAACAAGTTTCGAACAGGCAACCTTAAGATCACTAGACCGACACGGTACCACTGTACCAACTCATCTTACTTGAATATGGAGTGAGTATTGACCAATAATAAACTTTAGGTACCTAATCCGTTGCACTTGCTTTTTATGTGTGCTAGAACGGTGAGACTAGGTGTAAATTTGCTAAGTCGTTGCGATAGTATTTGATGCTTTTCTGACCTGATATATGTTATGCATTATTACCTGTCAGACTATACAACATGCAGCGAGTTCGCACTCCGCTATTTACGATTAGTCTTGATGTAAACATTGGCGCCGTGTTGTTTTCACCGCCGCCGCCGTCGTCGTCGTCGTCGTCGCGAAAATAAACTTGTTAATTCGTCGGAGTTTTTTTTTTTTCGGATTGGTGGAATAATTTGTGTGATTAATAGTTGATAGTGTTACTATCAAAGTGTGGACAATCCGAGGATATTACCGCAACCCTGAGCCAAGATCCTTTCCAAGACCGCGCTAATTTCACGGAACTGCTTAACAGCCGGTGTGGTTTTTTTTTCATTCGCCCAATGAGATGATGGTGATTTATGTGCGGTGTGTGCAAAAAAATGCAGCAGGCGCGGGAGCATTCCGGTCACCACAGTCCTGCATCTAGTCGATGGATCCGGAACCTTCAGAGAACCGAAAGTTATGGAGTGTTCTGCCGTGTAGATTTACAAGCGTCTGGAGTGATTCATCCTGATATGCATTCATGAGATTACCTGAAGATCGGCGGGGAAATCGTACGCCTGTTTCATTTTGATTATCCGGAACCACCGTAACTTTATTGCCAACTAACAATGAGATGATCATGGCCCTTCAGGGCCTTCCGTAAAACAGTGGATGGTACGGATGATATGAATTTCCAGAAGCTACTCAAAAACTAGCTGTCAAGAAGGTGTTTTGCAGATTCTTTTTAATAAGAAGTGGGGTTTATTTAGGGCCGAAGCTGCTGGCAGTGCGGTGGGCAAAAATGTGTGAAAATGCATCAAATTTCGCACACGAATTATAATTGCGGCGCGCATTGTGAGGCGAATCAAGTTGTGGGGATCGAAGAACAACAATTTCGAAGCTTAATATAAGACGGATTATACCCTCGATCTCCTACGTAGGTAAGTTTTTCAATTGAAATGAAAATTGATTATAATGTTGACTTTGTGTATCTTGTTGACAATTTGATGCGATTTCGAATTGCACTAACTATGACTTACTGTGTGCTAAATAAATAATCGTTAAAAAATCGCAATGATGATTTTTATACAAGTTAGTTAATCATTCTAGCTTCGTAGTTCTGACATTATTTGCGATTCTGATATTCGACGAGTGTAAATGCAATTTCGTGTACACATGCTTTTACGATGTGTGGTTTACTGGGTACGAGGTGAGTAAAATTCGTGTAATTCATACTCACCTTGTGCTCACGGCTCTCTAACGGCTTTGGTATGCATCTGCGACCTTTACTTTATTCAGCAAACTTTTAGATTAAACTACAATCTAAAAGTCCTTCAAACATCATTTTTTGATAGCATGCTTCTGGACTGAGATAGAAGCAAGTGAGTATAATTTTTCCCAAGTGAGTATTCCCAACACTGTCTGAGAGGGTCAAAATTTGATCTACGAAGTTAATGACAGCCCCCATGGATTTCTCTACAAATTTCTTCAGGAACTTCTCCAAGAATTTCTCCGTGAAATCTTTCAGAAATTTATTCAGGAATGCCTCTAGAAAAATCCGTCAAGGGTTTCTCTTTGAGTTCATTCATTGATTCATCTAGATATTTTGAGGAATTCCTCCATGAATACCTTCAGGGATTTTCCCGGGTATTCTTTGAGGAATTTCTTATGGAACCGCTGGAGAGATTTTTCTAGGAACTCTTTCAAAGACTCCCTCGGAGATTCTTCCAGAAACGCCTTTAAGGATTCCTATAGGAACTCTTTCAGGGATTCATCCAAGAGTTTCTTCTCGAAAAGTATAAGCAAATTCCCCAGGAATTCATTTGTGGGTTCCTTCAGGGATTCCTTTGGAAATCCCGTTAGAGGTTTCTCCTGGAGTTAATACAAGGATTCTTCTAGATGTTTCTTCACTTCTTACGAAAATACATTCCTATGGAAATACCTTCAGAGAATTATCTTTTGTAATTGCTTTAGAGATTTTGCCAAGAATTTCTTCAAGGACTCATCCGGGAACTCCTTCAGGAATTCCTCATTCCAGGAACTCCTTTAGGGATTCCTTCTTTAATTCCTCCAGGAGTTGTTTCAGGGGTTCCTTCTGAAGTTCATCCAACGATTCCACCTGAAATTTCTATTGTGGTTTCTCTAGGGGCTCCATCAGGGATTTATCCAAAACTTCCTTTTGTAATTCCTCCAACAGTTCCTCATGAACTCCTTCAGAAATTCTCTTAAGGACAAGATATTTGGAGTACATTGCTCAAAATTTCTAGAGCACCGTTTTTTAGAACCGTTGAACGGATTTGGTTTAAAAAGCATCACACTGTTGACAACCACTGAACAATTAGCGTGATGTATTTTCATCCAAATCCGTTCAACGGTTCTAAAAAACGGTGCTCTAGAAATTTTGAGCTATGTACTCCAAATACCTTGTCCTTAAGAGTACGATCAAGCATGCCGCCATTTCGTCGTCACTGGAATCAATTATTGTGGAAGCGCTCGTAGAATACTATGCTGAGAAGCAGACTTTGTCCTAGTTGAGACGTTACGTCAAGAAGAAAAGCAAGTCTCGTAGAATTCATTTTTCACGATATTCCGTTTTATTGACAACTAATTCTTACATTTATTTGCATGCTCTGTTTACACACCAAATTTTTATTGCTGTTATTCAGCAAAATTTTGCTGATTTTTTTGTGCTGCATCTTCAGCAATTCTTCCAGTAACAAAAAAAAATGCTGGATGATTCAGTAAACTTTATCTCTCGAGAGTGACAGTTCTTTTGCTGAGTAAACAGTAAACCAAAAACCAGTTTGCTGGTCAATCAGCAATTGGTTCAGGATCAAATTGACAGCTCTTTTGCTGAACAATCAGTAACATTGTATATCGCTTGCTGGTTCATCAGGGATGGAATATTCAATATATTTATTACTGGTATTTCCAGCAACGTTTTCTGTTCTATTTATTGATTAGCTTAACAGTTGTTGAGCTGCAGAATTATTAGAATCCGATGTTATTGATCCGATGTAATCGTCCGCAGTATGATCTTCGTCCTGAAAACAAAAACATCATAACAAACACAACAACTTGAATTAAAGAATAATAGAATACTTGTCCATTTTTCTGTTGAGTCACTTTCAGCTTTACATCTATATTATAGGAATTTAAGACACATATTTACTATTTTTCGTAAATTCAATTTAATCGGACACAAACAACAAGAAACTCGCAGCCGATGCTTGGAACGGTGAGAAAGGTTTTCCTTTGACATTTGCGATTGACAGCTTGAACAGTTTGCTGGCGTTCAGCAAACATTCGCATTGCTGATATGCGTTCAGTAAATAGTTTTGCTGGTTTTCGGCGGAATGTAAAATCGGTTGCTGACTGACAAATTGATTGCTGATTATCAGCAGAAATGTGAATTGCTGAAACAGATTCAGTAAATAATAAAGCTGAGCTTCAGCAATATGTCGAAACAACGCTGATAATTAGTAAAACAGTCCATTGCTGATTTGTATCCAGCAAAAAATTTTGCTGGAACATTGAAGAAAAATTTGGTGTGTACGGTGAGGATATAAGGTAGTATTTTACCAGAGGCGATGTGAACGCGTTGCGCACCACGAGTGGATCTCAGAAATGAAATCGGTTTGCGTACCTCTACTACTCACTGACTTACTACGCACTGGCGGGGATAGTCTATGCTATTATACATTGGTATCTTTCAAAATCAAGTAGGAATAATCAGGATTCTGGAATACTACGGATAACGACGATAAAAAGATCATGAGAACATATTTGACGAGAAATGCACTTGGTGAATTAATCTGTTTTGCCTTTCTCGTACACTAAGTGTACTTGAAAGGCTATATGTTCACTTCAAATATGACTTTTTGATAGAAGGCCCGGAGGGTCAAGTCATATATACCAATCAACTCAGCTCGACGAATTGAGGTGATGTCTGTGTGTATGTATGTGTGTATGTGTGTGTGTGTGTGTGTGTGCGTGTATGTGTGTATGTGTGTGGACAAAAAAACTCACATCACTTTTTGGCAGTAAACCTCAACCGATTTTAATGACCGACGATTCAATCGACGCGTAATCTGGTCCTATTGTTTCCTATTGAAAATAGTTCGGATCGGTCCAGCCGTTTCGGAGTTATGGCCCTTTAGGTGTTCCGGACCGGTACCCCTGGAAGGGGCCAGACATGAAAATGTAACAAACCCATGCATGTGACCCATCAAACCACGGCATTTTCGATTATCTGATGAACGAAAAGCAGGAAAATAGGCTAAGACCATATCTGAACCAGTAATGTTCCGGAACCGGTTCCGGAAGTCCCGCCGGAATTGGCCAAATATAAAAGTGAACACATCCCATTCATGCAACACATCAAACAGCGGCATTTTCGGTAACCTGATGAATGGTTAGCAGGAAAATAATATCAGACAATATCTGAACCGGTAGTGTTCCGGAACCGGTTCCGGATGTCCTGCCGGAAGTGGGCAAATATAAAAGTTAACCAAACTCATGCATGCGACATATCAAACAGCGGCATTTTCGTTAACCTGATGAACGGTTAGTAGGAAAACAGTTTTAGACCATATCTGAACCGGAAGTCTTCCGGAACCGTTTCCGGATGTCCCGACGGAAGTGGCCAAATATAAAAGTGAACCAAACCCATGCATCAGAGTGCGGCTTTTTTGATAACATAGTGAAAGGTTAGCAAGAAACTAGTCTCTGACCATAGCTGAACCGGTAGTGTACCGGAACCGGTTCCGGATGTCCAACCGAAAGTGGCCAAATATAAGAATGAACCAAACTCATGCATGCGACACATCAAACAGCAGCATTTTCGGTAACCTGATGAACGGTTAGCAAGAAAATTGTTTCAGACAAAATTTGGGTCAACTAGAAGGGGTAAAATTGGGCCAATTTCAATTTGGCTATATTATTGTCAAAATTAAGGACAAGGTATTTGGAGTACATGCTCAAATTTTCTAGCTCACCGTTTTTTAGAGCCGTTGAATGGATCTGGATCAAAATGCATCACACTGATGACAGCCACTGAACAATCCACGTGATGCATTTACATCCTTATCCGTTCACCGGTTCTAAAAAACGGTACTCTAGAAAATTTGAGCTATGTACTCTAAACACCTTGTCCTTGAAGTTGAAGCATTTATACTTTAAACAATCCTAAACAACATAAAACTGAACGTGTCTACTGAATTCAACATTGATTTAGAGCTAAAATATGGTTGTGACGATCTACAAAGGGGTGAACTATGCAGTTTTGGCCCAATGACACCCCCACTGACGGTAAGATTTAA
This sequence comes from Aedes albopictus, assembly GCF_035046485.1. Classification (NCBI taxonomy): domain Eukaryota; kingdom Metazoa; phylum Arthropoda; class Insecta; order Diptera; family Culicidae; genus Aedes; species Aedes albopictus. The sequence goes on along the minus strand of NC_085138.1, from coordinate 403,277,741 downwards.
AATGAAGAAATGGTCGCAGTATTCATATATGCAAGAGAATAAAATCGTGGCCAAAGCAATCTCATCAAATCACACCATTTTAAATTCATGTGGTGCACAGTGGTCCAGATTTGAAATACCTGGCAAAAATTGCCAAATCATAGTAGTCTGCTAGTTTTAGCCTAAATGAATAAGGTTTCAGTATTTTTAAGATCTCAATTTCATTTTTATGGCATTTTAATTATTTTTCGATATCTACGAACGAAATCCGAACTAAATAACTGTTTTTCATACAATTTGACTATATACATATAACCATTGTGCTAATGTTTTGGCAGCTCTTCGCACTCGTTTAAACTCGTTTATGTTCATTATCAAAAATTCAATATTTTCCATCAACAGCTACTCAGTATCGTAACAAAATAAAACATCAATATTATCAAATTCTTTAAAAGCTATTCAATGATCATGACATTATAGACGAGTGCTCGATATACTGTAACCCATGAGATACATGTTCAAAAATTGTCGCATCAACACTGAATAAAGTTTTTCCAATCTCCTTTTGCGTCTCAAGTTACTGTGCATAATTTGGGTACGGCTGGTTGATCCCTCGCGCATCTCATTGCAATTTAATATTGAATGGAAAATTTCCATTTCTGCATTTTTTTTCATAAGGTCAAATTTTACATGAACTGTATTGAGCGTATAAGTATTCTCAGGATCGGCAAACGTCGACGGAAAGATCATGAGTACATATTCGACGAGAAAGGCACTACCACCACTAGGTGGATTAATCTGGTTTTTTTTTTTAATTATTTAGGCAATTAATTACATTGCATAATTAAACAGCAAACCTAGAACTAATCTGTGTGCAATGCGTGCACTGCACACACTCATCGTTTTACCCCAAAAAGGGTTATAACCAACAACATGCTATACCTTCGGCTGCCTACCTCTTTAACAGATTGTACGTGGTTTATCTCCACATTGACCTGGTGGAAGCTACCGACCCGGAAAGTCATACATATTTGTTTAGTCACATTTTTTTTGTTCATGTCCCAACCACGTGCCACACTTGACAAATGGGACTCGGTCTGGCACGCACTGAACATCCGATAAGAGCCATAGACTTCGTCGCTTCCGAAGCTTGTGCCGCCGCCGTTGCCACACAGACTGCTTCCGATGATGGTTTAAAAATTTAATCCCAAACTCCGAGCTGCAAAGCGCAATCCCCATTTCTAATTGAATGTGAATCTGCACAATGTTGTTCGATTTTATTTCGCGCGCCGTGTCTGCCACGGCCCATGACTGGAGGAGGTGCGGATATTTAGATTGCGTTTCGAAATTGTTATTTTTCCACGATCGACGAGGATATTGGATTAAAATAGCAGCACCAACAGCAGCGGCGGCGATGACGGCCTTGCTCTGGCGGCAGAGGCCCTAGCGGCATTTTCCCCCAAAGCTATTAGCTATTAAATCTGAATATTTGAGGTCGCTGGCTGGTAAGCTTCCGAAGGCCTCGAATCTCTGTGGCAGTGCAAATTGGCACCCTGAATCTCTTGAGCTGCTGGCTGCAGTGGATTCCGCAAGACGGCACCAGTTAGGTGGCAATGTAGAGGCGAGGCCAAAAATGGAAAATGGATATTGGGTAATTTTCGAAATCAGGCTTCTGCGGTGGTGCTGCTATGCGTTGCGATTGTGCGAAGAGATTGGTTTTGGGCTCAACGTTAGTGGGATGGTATCGTTGATGATGATGGTAATGGGATATCGGATCTGGGTGGGAGGAACAAGACAGAAAATTGTGGTGGATTCGTCACAGCCGAGGTTAGGAGCTTATTTAGTTCGATATTCAACAGTTTTTCAAGCCAAATGAAAGGAACTGAAACGCTGAACAGTGTTGCTTAAAGATTGATTGTAATATTCTATGCGCACATGAGCACTTCAGGAACATTGGACTAAGGATTACTAAAGGAACTAATGGAACTAAAGCAACTTAAGAAACTAAAGAAACTAAAACATCTAAAGGAACTAAAAAACTAAAGGAACTGAAGCAGCTTAACCCGTTAACGCCCAAGGTGTCTCACAATTCAAATCTTTAAATAAATTTGTTATCAAAGGTCAAGTTCCAATTTAATAAGCATGATTCGATGAAAAAAATGGAAGTCTATGGTGTAGTTCCAAAAAAATTCTTCATTGTAGGTCCTCAATATCTGATAATTTTCTCGAGTTCTATTTTAGTACAACTTCTACGCTGTCATTATATTCTGATCCTCCCAACTAACAATCACTCATTTAACAAACACCATTATGACGAATTAATTCAACATAATGTTGAATAACATTTGAATTATTTTCACGTGCAACCTATGTTCGGGTTTTGTTCACACAAATTTGGAGAAGTTATAAAGCATCATGTTGTGCACCAACTTAATTTTTTGTTCTTCAAAACGTTTTACAAATGTACAGGAAAGTTGTTATTCAGCTTTGGCAAAAATGACTGAAAATAAATAAAATGCAAAAGTTTTGAACGAGAGTAATTATTATTATTATTATGAGAACACCTATTATGAAATAAGAATTACATATAAAATTACCTAAATCCGGATTAGAACTCGAGACCTGTCGATTGCCAGCCGCATGCCTTCCTATCTGCGCCATCCTAGAGATGGTGAGATGCAGCACCCAAAGCAAAACATAATCTTCCCATGACTCAATAATGGTCACTCCTGAACTTGTGTTCAGCAGTGGTGAATTAGCACAGCACATGGTAATCAACTGAACAACGCCTTATACTTAACAACTGTTCAGCCCAAAACACGTGATTTCCATTCTGATTTCGCTGTCAGTATTTTTATCGCACGGTGAGAAAACTTGTATCGAATGCGGCCAAAAAGTGTTGGTCCTTATTGAAGATAATGTTTCCAGACGAATTAATTGCGATATGAATATATTTTTATTTTTATTATAAAATATCGATCTTTAAAAATGTGTGACAATATGTGGTGCGGTATGGTCTTGGACATGGTGGCTTCAGAGCATCTGTTCAGGTTATCTTCTCATGCTCAGTCGAAGATCCGTTAAGCATTTTTTTTTATTTATGCTTTTGTCATGGAATCTTGATGTTATGTTCAATAAAAAGTGCATATGGATGTTTAGGGATACTTGAAATGTGTCGATTTCTGAATGCTGTTTGGTTATCTAGGTGACTACGGGAACAATATTCAGTAAACACGACAGCACTACAATGTCAAATGCATCGATCCAAGTGTCTCCTACAATCGAACTGCTGCGGAAGATAAAAAATATAATAATCAAGGTACAAGATATCTTGTTACATGCCTCATTTTTACGTTGATTACGTCTTTTTGCACTCAATGTTAAACTACATAATTCTATTCTGTTTTATTTTATCTGATTCGTTTAAAATATTAGTTCTTTAATAACTTGGTTGTCTAAACAGTTTTAGCCATGATTTGTCCCATAATCCGAACAAAGTTCCTAGTCAAACTATGACGGGCTGAAGGCATTTATTTGACAAGTGAAAAGCACATTGTTCAGGAGCATATGCTTATCGATACATCAGCGTAATAAGATGCTGACAAATGTTTTGTTAAACTCCTTTGTTAAGGGATCAATGCTTGCCGAATAAATTTCTTGTTAAACGTTTGAAAAGTGTTTTAATTTATCAAAGTTGATACCGATGAGGAAAGTCGAACATTGACTACTTTCTCAATCGAAAAATCATTTAAACAGTAATGTGTTTAGCATAATTTTAGTTCAGCTATCATTACCATTATCCAGTAACAATTCAGCAAGCTTGCTTGTTTGTGACTTGCAATTGTTAGTTGGGCTTATATATACAATATAGCTCTAAACAAGTGAAAGAAATTATAACCACTCATAAAGAATAGAAAAATGACTTTTAAACTGGGGAAGAAATATAACCCGATAAACGCCTAAAAGTATACAATGCATGGTACTTGTATTTTCATGTAGATTCGACTGCAGTGTTCTACATTTCTCAAATTTATTTTTTTGTAACAAATCAAATAGAGTGCTCACTATGTGTAGCATAACCAAACGTTAAAATACTGTAGAAGTCAGATTTACACAGATAATGATTTCGAATAAAATAATTGAGTTTTTCCTTTAGTACCCCACACACTCTCTTTACGTACTCACCATACATAAACTTTTCAGAAATATTGCATGTTTTAAAAAGAAAATTGTGTTAAATACTGTTCCTTTTAATTTGTATCTTTTGACAGATACTTATTTCGATCTCAACTAAAAGGTCGTCTTCAGTGTCTCGTACTTACAGGTATTTCACTAACACGCCCAGGTCCTTCATCATTCCATGTTTTGATACAAAATTTCAACCAGATATACTCTACACGGCCTCTCCACTTATGTTTGTACTACTCCATGATTTTAATCGTGAACTATATGCGGGTTTTATGGTGCTAGTCTGGGCATTATCAATGTTACATCGAGAAGATGTCTTTCGGCTACATGAAAAATGATAAACCACCCAAAAATTCTATTTTATTCGGTCTACCAATTGCAATTTAGAATTACGTACAAAAGTCTGAAAAACATAACGCTGGGGGGAAGAACATTCCCGGTAGAAATCACTGAAGGAATCTCGAGAGGATTTACTGAAGGAATTCTGAGAGGCATATCTGGTAGAATTCTGAGGGAATCTCAGCTGAAAGCTTGATAGGAATCCCTGAAATAATCACAGGAGAAATCCCGGGAGGAATTGCTGTATAAATTCCGAGCAAGGATCCCGGCTCGTAGAAAGCATTCCATTAGGATCCTCTGAATATGTTTCGACAGAACACTTTGAAAGTATACTAAAAAGAATCTGTGAAGTAATTCCAGCAGAAATCCATGGAAGAACGGTGGTTAAAATTTCTGAAAGAATCCTTTCAGAATTTTTTAAAGCAATTCTGGCAGAAATCTTTGAAGTTTTTCGTGAAGGAATCCTGTGAAGAATACCTGATGGAATCCTTAGAGAGATGATCATGATTCCTGATGACTCTGGAATCTCTAAAAGAATTCCAGCACAAATCCCTGAAGGAATGCAGAAAAGAATAACTAAAAGAAACCTTTCAGGATTTTCCAAAGCAACCCCTGTAAAAATACCTGAATAGAACTCCGTAGCCATACGTACAGCAATATCTGAAGCAACATCTGAAGGAATCCTGGGAATACACCTGGGAAGATTCGAACGGAATGCCTGAAGAAATCTATAAGACCCTTATTTTTGGCCCCGGAACCTCTCGGCTGGGTTTCAGAGGGAAACCGGCCCAAAACCCCAGGCTGCTGGTCTGAGCCGGCGGCAGCCTCTGGGGTGTGCTCTCACGGCCTCTTCTGGAACCGGGTCTCAGGGCGAACGGACGAAGGGGGAGTTTTCGGAGTGCAGGATCCTAAATAATAGCAATACTCACAGTTAAACGGTTTATTGTAGATCCGTATAAACGCCGACCCTGGGCAGACACGCTTCTCTGACGATTCGGATGACTTCAGTGGCGGGCGGCGGAGCGACGACGGTGGCAGCTTGGAGCCGTGGCGGTGGCTACGATGGGGAGCAGTCCGGGTTTCCAGTATCGAGCGCTCGGTCTGGCGATGGCTTCGGCCCGAGGTGATCCAACTGGGGTTGCCGGGATCGGAGAGACAGACCTTCGGGCGCGTGGATTGGCCGGCTGTCGACGGTCGGGCGTGAAACGTTGGGTGATGGCGGCGACCGGAGGAAATGTTCTTGGCGTGGCCGATAGCAGGTGACCAGGCCGGTGGTGGAGCTTCGGACACGTGGAATCGCCGGGGCTTGGGACCAAAAGGGCCGGCTTTCAACGGCCGGGCACTGAACGAATGGCCGGGATGGCGATGGCTTCGGGCACGTGGAATGGAACTTCAGTCCGAGTTGGACGACTTGCGACGACCAAGCCTCGATCGGCTGGCTGCGAAGGTGATATGAACCGGCCGGAAGATGGCTGGCGGCGAGGGTGCTACGAGTGCCGAAAATGAAAAGGAGGGGCACGGCCCTCGATGCTTTTTTTTTTTTGCTTTCTGTATTAACGAGATTTTTAGCCCTAGGCTAGTTCATCTCGGGACCCACGCTTTACTTCCCTTCCGAAGGAAGAACCCACATTTTTGTGAGTTTGTCGGGAGTGGGATTCGATCCCAGGTCCTCGGCGTGATAGTCAAGTGTTCTAACCATCACACCAGGTCCGCTCGATGAGCACAACTATACGATTGACGACTGGCGGGTCTTCATCACGGGCCACGAGGTTTCGCACTGGGCCGTAATATGGTGGACGATGGAGTGTCGGGCTTGCGCCCGATCGTGATCTAAGGATGCCCACGGAGGTCCCGCGAGGCAAATTCCACTCTTCACAGCCTTGAAACTGGCCTACTTTTTGCTTAGCTTGACCAGCACACACTTTTTCTTCACCAAAACGCGGCAGGATTACGTGACGGTTACAGTGTTCGATATCTTTCACCGCTTTCTTTTGCTGCTGTCTAACAACTAACTCCTCGATTTTCTTCGCCGATCCTATCTCCCCCTCGAAGGTTCGCTCACTCTCTCGGGTCATCCTTTTCCGCCTACACCCAGTTACGGTTCAGTGGAGGCCGCCACCCACCGCACTCAGGCGGTGTATCTCCACACGTATGCGCATCATCGCCCAGGCGCGGAAAACAAATTGACGGTTGCAAGTTTGCGCCAACTGCACATTAGTTTCCCTAAACTCACGCACTCATCAAACTAATATTTTACGGCAAATGTTACCCGCCGGTAACAAGTCCTGTAAAGAATTCCTGAAGGTGTCTCGAAAAAAAACCTCAGCTCATCTAATCTCATCTCAATTCTTCACCCCACTCTCTAGCCTCTACCTTACTGCCTTATTTGCCCTGTTTTCCAACCCTCTGTCCTACGCTCTATTATAAACCTTCAACCCTACCATCTGCCATACCCTCTACCCTATACTCTACCATAACCACTGCATTATCCTTTACCGTACCCTCTAGTCTATATTGTGTTTAATCGTACCGTCTACCCTACTCTCTACCCTAACCTTTATCCCACCCTCAACCCTACTCTCTATCCTACCCACTTTCCTACCGTCTACCCTATCCTCTACCCTAACCTTCTACTCCACTCCCTCTACTGTATCCTTCACCCAAACCCTCTACCAGACCGCCTTCTCTACCGTTTACCCTCCCACTACCCTACCATACTCATCAAGCCTGATCGATAGATACCCATATTACATGGTGTCATAGCTCAAACTACCATTCCATAGCTGCCATCTAGGATATGGTCCGCCATCTTGGATTTAAAAATAGGGTCAAATATCGATTTTTGACTTCTACTCATGAAGCCCGATCGATAGATACCCACATTGCATGGTATCATAGCTCAATCTACTATTCCGTGGCCACCATCTTGGATATGGTCCACCATCTTGTATTTCAAAATGGCATAGGATATTTATTTTTGAGTTCTACTAATGAAGCCCGATCGATAGATACCCATATTGCATGGTATCATAGCTCAAACTCTCATTCCGTGGCCGCCATCTTGGATATGGTCCGCCATCTTGGATTTAGAAATGGCGTAAAATATCGATTTTTTACTTCTACTCATCAATCCCGATCGATAGATACCCATATTGCATGGTATTATAGATTAAACTACCATCCCATGGTCGCCATCTTGGATATGGTCCGCCATATTGGATTTCAAAATGGCGTCGGATATTCATTTTTAAGTTCTACTCATGAAGCCCGATCGATAGATACCCATATTGCATAGTATCCGAAGCAGCATTGCCGTTAAAAAGCATATATCCTGGAGTTTTGACCGCCATCTTGGAACCTAAGCCGCCATCTTGAATTCCAATAACTCTGCTACCACATTCACATCCTAAGGAATGTGTATGCCAAATTTGATTGAAATTTCTTGACGCATTCCAGAGTTATGCCATATGCATTCATACATACATACATATCAACATACAAATAGACAAACATACAAACATATAAACAATACAAGCATATAAACATACAATCATACATACATTGACTTTTGTATGTATTGATAAACGACTCTGCCGAAGAAATGAACTATAAATCATTAATTATTGTCAAGATTCCAGGGAAATCAATTATTTTCGCATTGGAAATGAAGCTCATAGATCGCGACAATATGTAATCTTTGCAGCATCGTTTACGCCACCTAGTGAACCAGTCACAAACTATATTGTCCACTATGAGCAAGGTATGGGTGTGGAGACCATCTTCTCTGAAGAAAGTATTATAAAATTTTGCATAATTCTGGAGATATTCACATCAAAAGGACTGTCCTATTTATAGGACGCTGGGCGTTCGAGGCATCTGTCCTATAAATAGGACGCTGGGCGGATATGGGTTGAGAAATTAAAGGAACTAAAGATGCTAAAGAAACAAAAGGAACTTAGGAAACTAAAGCAACTTAAGAACCTAAAGGAACTAAAGATCTAATGGAACTAAAGGATCTTAAGGAACTAAAGGATCTAAAAGAACTAAAGGAACTAAAGAAACTAGTTCCTTTAGTTCCTTTAATTTCTTATGGATCTAAAAGAACTAAAAGAACTAAAGGTACTAAAGCAACTTAATAAACAAAAGGAACTGAAGCATCTAAAGGAACTAAAAGAACTAAAGTAACTAAAGCAACTTCAGAAACTAAAGCAATTAAAGGATCTAAAGGAACTAAAGCAACTAAAGCAACTCAAGGATCGTAAGAAACTAAAGCAACTTAAGAATCTAAAGGAACTAAAATAACTAAAGAAACTTCAGAAACTACAGGAACTACAGCAACTAATGGATCTTATGGAACTAGCGCAACTTAAGAATCTAAAGGAACTGAAGGATCTTAAGGAAGATCCTTATCTAAGAGATCTTAAGGAACTAAAGAAACTAAAGAAACATAAGAAACATAAGAAACTAAAGCAACTTGAGAAACTAAACGAACTAAACGATCAAAAGGAACTAGAGGAATCAAAGCATCCTAAGGATCTAGAGGACATAAGGGAACTAAAAGAAATAAAGATCTTAAGGGAACTAAAGGATCTCAATGATCTAAAGATACAAAAGAATATAAAGGAACTAAAGGAACTAAAGGAACTAATGGAACTAAAGGAACTAAAGGAACTAAAGGAACTAAAGGAACTAAAGGAACTAAAGGAACTAAAGGAACTAAAGGAACTAAAGGAACTAAAGGAACTAAAGGAACTAAAGGAACTAAAGGAACTAAAGGAACTAAAGGAACTAAAGAAACTAAAGAAACTAAAGGAACTAAAGGAACTAAAGGAACTAAAGGAACTAAAGGAACTAAAGGAACTAAAGGAACTAAAGGAACTAAAGGAACTAAAGGAACTAAAGGAACTAAAGGAACTAAAGGAAATAAAGAAAATAAAGGAACTACAGGAACAACAGGAACTAAAGGAACTAGAGGAACTAAAGGAACTAAAGGAACTAAAGGAACTAAAGGAACTAAAGGAACTGAAGGAACTAAAGGAACTGCAGAAACTAAGAGAACTAAAGGAACTAAAGGATCTAGAAGAAATAAAGGAACTAAAAGAACCAAAGGAACTGAGAGGAAGAAATGAACTCGAGTCCTTTTCAACTCCTACCACTATATCTGTCACCCCTGATTGAATTCATAAGGATCCGTCATCATTATTATATGGCGTCAGCTTAGCATACAATAGCACAACCGGAAAGGGTAAACGCAAAAAACAGAGTATAAATCTACATATGCCAGCCTCAGCACAAAAGAAAGGGTTGTTACTCAACGGAACTCGATACACTTCATTTTTTATTCATGTCACCCCATTAGGGGCTTATTGAATGAGTGAATGGCTCTATATATGAATGGAGGGATCGTCGTGTCATATTTATGGTGATTAATTATTGTTCGGGTACAATAACGAGCACACCGGCAGTCAGTCAAACGACTTTGAGTGCGGCGTGCATCGACCGACTCTCGATCCGACAAAAGGAAGCAAGGATTGCGGTCCTGTTTTTCGTTCCGCTCAAATCTCAGCATAGCAGCAGCAGCAGCGCGGTTCCTTTTTGAGTTAGTGATGGTTTGTGATTTATTAGCTCACCGCGGGTTTGGGGTTGATTTTTTGCTGCGGTGGCAGATTTTTTGAATGCGTCAGTAGAAACGATGCGGTGGTTGTTTCGGCTTCCTTTTGACGTTATAGGGGATATTGAGGTCATATGAACCATCTTAGAAAAGTCTCAAATACATTTAATATTACAGAATATCTAGACTCAGGATTCCATATATAAGTTCAATTTAATATCTTTGAATTGCTTAAATTGCAAGATTTCCAAAGCTGTGATGCCTTTTGAAAGATGCATCATACCTTCACATTTAATATACGATTGAAATTTCTCAAATTATCTTCCTTTTTGCAAAATTTACCTCCACTCTCTATGGTCCATCTTACACCAATTTCCCTTTGATTCCCGGTAGGCCTATTGTTATTTCACCGCTGCAGACCGCGGGACGCATAAGGATTCGGTTCTCTCACAGCAGGCAGGCAGGCAGACAGGAAGGCAAAACAGAAGTCAACAGGGAAGGATCCACTTAATAAATGTGTGCTTATTACACGGTGAAAGAAGCAGCCAGCAGTCTATTCAGCGCCGGTAGGCTCGTTATTGTTAGCCCCGGCCCATCAGGAAGCGGCGAAGGAAGTTGAATTGTGTTTGCCGGTGTGTACCGGTTTATGCTAATTATGATCAAAATCCGGATAATTTATGACCACAACGTCTGGCCCCGGCTGGCTGGTGCTCTCGATGCGATACTTGCGAACGACACAGGCACGCATTCATTGGCCGGCTGGTAGGTAATAGACAGGAGGCGGTCTACCACTTCTAATGGAATTACATGGTTGGTGGTGGGAAGAATTGGCGGAAGAGGCAACCCTTAACGAGAATCTGAATTAGATAATGGATTGGAGAGGATATTGGGCTGTTCAGGGCGAAATTGGCACTCTTTCAGTCATGGAGGAAGTATCAAGCCAAAATTATCAATTTTTTCCAGAAATTTTTATTGATAATATTTTTTTCATTTCCTCAAAACTTACCCTTGAAATTCCTATTGGAAAACTTTTGAATTTTCTTTTTGATTTTATTTTAAAATTTTTCGTTTAAATTATATTGAGTATAACAAAAAGTCATCCTAAAAATTCATTGAAAATTCTGCATAATTTCCTAGTAAAAGTTTTGTTGAACTTCTCTTGAAATGTTTTGCCGAAATCATTTCAAACATTTTCCAAATTATCTTGTAACACATTCCTTGTGATTCTCTAGTGCTTACTGCGTTAAAATTTTCTCTTGAATTTATTTTGAGTCCAAATTTCTCAAAAATCAGCAGTCATTCAGCCGAAGCTCATCCCTAGAGATTCCGTTAAGAATTTCTCCAGAAACTCTTTTGGAACTTTTCCGGAAATTGTTTTGAAATGTCAGAAAAAATTTCCTTGGAATTTCTCCTCAAAATTCTTTGGTATTTTTCCAGAAATTCTTCTGGCATTTCTACTGAAACTCCTCTGGAATTCTTCAGGAATTCGGGGATTTTTGTAGAAATTCCTTTAGAATTTGGCTAAATATTCTTCCAGGGCGGAATTTCTGAAGTGATTCCTTTAGAATTTTTCCAGGAATTCCTTTAGAATTTCTCTGATTTTTTACTAGAGTTGCCTTAGAATACTCTTAAGATTTTTTTTAAGAAATTCAGTTGGAAATTGTCAAAAAAAATCCTTCAAAATTTCTCCAAAAATTCATTCGAAATTTCTCCATTGATTCCTTTAAAATTTCTTCAGAAATTCCTTCAACATTTCTCCAGAAATTCCTCCAAAATATCTCCAAAAACCCTTTGAAATTTCCCCAGAAATTTGTCCAGAAATTATTCTGGATATCTTCCAGAAATTCATTTTTTCCAAGAAATTGCCTTGGAAATTTATCAGGAATTCCTTCGAAATTTGTCCAGAAATTCCTTAGAAATTTCTCCAGAAATTCCTTCAAAATTTCTTCAGAAATTTCTTAAAAATTTAAAAAAAATCAAATGAAATTTCTTTAAAAATTTCTCCAGAAATTCCTCTGGATATTTTCTAGATATTTATTTGTAATTTTTCCAGATATTTTTTTTAAATTTTTCCAGATAATAATTTGGAATTTCTCCAAAATTAACTTTAGAAATTTCCCCAGAAATTTATTTGGAATATTTCAAGAAATGCCTTTTTTTTTGAAATTTTCCTGAAAGGTCGACTGAAGTTTTTTTTAGAAATTCCATTATAGTTTTCACTATAATTCTTTAGAATTTCTACAGAAATTTTTCAAAAAATTCTGTGCATTTCCCCCAGATACTCTTCAGAAATTACCCTCAAAATTCTTTTAGAAATTCCCAAGGATTTTTTCAGGAATAACCCTCATAATTTCTCTGCAATTTCCCTCAAAATTCATCCGGAATATCTCCCATTTTTTTTTTGAAATTCACGTAGAAGTCGCTCTGAAATTGTCCACGATATTCCTTTGAGAATTTCCTAAAAATAACTCACGGTGTTTATGGTAGAAGAAGATTATTAGAAAAAAAAATCAGTATTCATAAGTCACCCACCAAACGAAAGCTAAGGGTCTATGCATTCGTTTGAGGCTAAGAGGGAAATGATCTATCGGGGGTCTTTTTCACATACAAATTTTGAGTAAAAAGTACCCAAAAAATTGGAATTTTCGGAAATTTGTTCTAGAAATCACGAAAAAATTGTTTCAGACTCCCCGATAAAACATTTCGCACAGACACCGTTACTTCTGGAATATCCATTGAAATTTCTCTGGAGTTTTCATCTAAATTTCCCTGCAATTTCCTAACATTTCTTAAGAAAATCCAGGAATACTCTTCGAAACTCCACTTTGATTCACTGAGGAATTCTCTTGGAATATCATTGAGAATATCTATGAGATTTCCATCGAATTTCCCCCGGAATCGCACTCAAAATTCCATCAGAATTTCTCTCGAAATTCCTCTCGAATTTGTCTCGACATTCATCTGAAAAGTTTGCTCAAAATTCCTCTGGAATTTCTTGTAAATTGCCTCGGAAATTCCTATGGAATTTCCTGAAAAACATCTCTAGAATTTCCCTTGGAATTCCTCTGGGATTTCCCCATTAAATCCTTTGCAATTTCTCTACAAACTTCTTGGAATTTTCTCAGAAATTTCCTAATAACGCTCCAAAAACTTGTCTGAAATTTTTTTTAAAAATAGCTTATAGTTTTTCCAATAATTCTTTTGGTAAATAAAACCTCTAAAATTTTCTCATAAATTCCTTTGTAATTGCCCCAGAAATTCTTGTGGAATTTTGCCTGTGGAATTTCTTTAGATAATTCCTCTGCAATTTTCTCAAAAATGGATCTGAAATTTCTTCATGAACTTCTCTAGAGTATTCCTCGAATTAATTAGGTTTTTCCATGGAAATTCTCTGGAATTTCCCCAGAAATTCCTGTGGAAAATCCATCGAAATTTATCTGGAATTTGCTCAGACATTCCACTAGAATTTGGCCAGAAATTCATCCCTATTTTCGCCAGAAATTTCTCTGGTATTTCACCATAAAATTGGTATGGTTTTTTTTTTTCAGAAATTCTGTAGTTTTGTCGAAAACTTCTATGGATTTTCGCCAGAGCTTCTATGCTAATTTATGCGTTCTATGGATGTTCCCATCTGAAATTTCCACAGAAGTTCTTTCGGAATTTTCTCAGAAATTTCATCAAAAAGTTCTCTGGAATTTCCAAAAAAATTTCTCTAAGATTTCATCAGAAATTGTTCTGGAGTTTTCCCAGAAACTCCTCTAAAATTTCGATAGACATATCTCTGGAATTTGTCCAGGAAATCCTCTAATTCTTTTTGAAAAATCCCCAGAAACTCATGTTAAATTTCCCTCAAAAATTCCTTTGATATTTTTCTAAAAATTTCTTTGAAATTTCCTTAGAAATTTCTTTAAAACGTTCCCAGAAATACCTTAGAAATTTGCACAGAAATTTTTATTCGATGTTTCCCAAAAGATTTCTTAGAAGTTTTCTCAGTAATTTCCTTGACATTTACCTGACATTTCTTCAGAATTTGCCCAGAAATTTCTTTTGGATTGTGCCTGAAGTTTCCCTTGAAAGTAAGTTTTTTTTTACTTTGATATTCCCTTGGAATTGCACCTTTAAACTCTCATGGAATTTCCATGAAAATTTCATGAGAATTTTCGCTGAATTTCTCAGAAATTCCTCTGGAACTTCTCTAAAATTTCTTGAAAAATTTCCTCTGAGGTGCTTTTGTAATTTCTACTAAATTTTTCTTTGAATTTTCGCTAATAGTCCCTAGCAGTTTTCCTTCAAATTCAATTGGGATTTCCCCTTAAATATCCTTAGAATGTTCCTCGAAAAGCACTTGGTCTTTCTTCAAAAACTCCTTCGGAGATTTCTCAATTTCCTTGGAGATTCTTCAAAAAATTCTTGGATTTTTTCCTGGAACTCCCTAAGAATAATTATATTTTCTCGTGTGTGTTTTTTGTACCCATAACCCTTGAAATTGTGTTTCTGAAATTCTCTCTAAAATTGTTTCTTTTTAGTTTTTGAAGAAATTTCAATATATTTTTTTCAGATTTCTCCTGAAGTTTCCTTTGAATTTCTCTTTCTTGTTTAAAATTTCACCTGAAATTATCTCTCCTCAAATTTCTTTGGTATTTTTCCTGAAACTCCTATGGAGTTGCTTTAGAAATTCCCTTGGAATTTCTACTGAAATTTCCCAAGAGTTTATCCTAAAATTCTTTTAGGACAAGGTATTTGGAGTACATAGCTCAAATTTCTCAAGGGCCCATATAGCCGAGGCGGTAAACGCACGGGTATTCAGCATGACCATGCTGAGGGTGACGGGTTCGATTCCCGGTCTGAGAAGCAGGCTTTGTCCCAATGAGGACGTTACGCCAAGAAGAGAGAGAGAGAGAGAGAGCTCAAAATTTCTAGAGCACCGTTTTTCAGAACCGTTGAACGGATTTGGATGAAAATGCATCACGCTAATTGTTCAGTGGTTGTCAACAGCGTGATGCATTTTAATCCAAATCCGTTCAACGGTTCTTAAAAACGGTGCTCTAGAAATTTTGAGCCATGTACTCCAAATATCTTGTCCTAAACTCCTCTGTAATTTTTTCTGAAACTCCCTTGGAACTTTTTCTGGAATTCTTTCATAATTTTTCTTAAAATTCTTATAGAACTTCTCCTGATATTTCCTTAGAATTACCTGGATGTAATAAAGTAATGTGATTCCTAAAATCTACCGGTAACGACTAAGGCACGTGTTTTTCATTTCACTCCTCGAAGCCAAGTTCAATGCCGGAGCACCCCATCCCAAGGCCCTATACCGCATTGCGTACACCTTTGTCCAGACGAAAACCAGCTTGGATTCGGCATTATGTCCTTTCCGTTACGGATGATTCATGATGCCTACCACAGAGCGCGAGAGTCCAATGGTGAACTTGAAACCATTTTCTTCCGCCGCCGTCTGTGTTCGCAAGAAGGGGGAGGTGGCTGGGTAGTTCATGCTGATACGTTCCATCAAGCAGACTGACGTCGCCGCCGTCAGCAGTTAATAATTTTACTACTTCCGACGACGAAGACCATAGAACCAGCCCTAAGCCATAAATCGCCCGTCAACAAAGTTGCTGCGGACCTCGCGGTTGCGTTCATTTTTCAAGTCCTTTCCACCCCCACCCAACCACAGAAACGGTGTGTGGTGGACCAGTGCCGTGCCGTCAGTTATCTCTGAAATGTTTCTGTTTAATCTAAGCAGCAGAAACAAATCAGAACCGCGCAGTGGCACAAGTTGTTGCAAATGATATTTATCATCGTGTACCCTGTTTCTCGTTTGGTTCGCCGTGACGACTTTTCACCACACCGACTTGGAATGTTTGTCCTACCCTGTGTTCTGACAGTCACGGGACAGGATTTTTGCTTTTGTTGTCGATAAAGCAGCGAGAATACACCAACCTCAAGACTTTCCACAATTATTGCATGCTAGTGGCTCGTAAAGAATAAACTTTTACGAGGTTAGTTAGAGTGCTAAATTTTTCTCCATTGTTGAAATCGGAGTGCATCGTGGGGGTGGTGGCTGAGTGCAAGCTGCAAGTCACGCGGATGTAAATGAAGATTCATGAACCACAATTGTTGCAACAGTGTGATGAGGTTGCAGATGGAACCATCATCAGTCGCCACTCGGTTTAAGGTAGAAAAGGTTTAAGAGGAAGCTGAAATGAGCATGAGCATGAGCATGATTGACCGCCCGCGGTTGCTCCTCTGTTATTGCAAGGACAACTGCATTTACACAAAGAACCAACAGATGATGCTTGGGATTAGCTTTCTCTTCATTGTGTAAATGCTGCAATCCCAATACTTTTCAATAAGCAATACCAACGCCGGCCGCGTCCGAATGCAGGTCAATTGAGGATAGGGAAGGAAATGATGACGTGATTCTCGCTTAGGCCAATAACCGAGGAATTCTCTGCGTTACTACGAGAAATCACTAGGAGTTTGGACAGGGGAAATGGAGATGTGTTGAGGATTTTGACGTGGTAAACAAATGTAATGTTTTGATTCGCGATTAATAATGCGCTCGCGAAGAAATACCCTTCTAAACCTTGGACGACGAACGCGATCTATTGTGCCTCAAAACTCACCCTACGTAAGTTATTCATTCGCAACTAAGGAGAACACAATGCTAAACACCGACGCATCTGTAGTTTGCGTTTCCGCGCGAGACAATGCTGAACGCGATCGATTCACAAGTATTAACAAAATAACACGGGATAAATAAATCAGAAAGATCTTACCGCATGGTTCGCCGTCTATCTTTTACCGACCCTCTCTTTTATCCAGAAATTCATGCAACGTTTATTTGAGTCAAAACATTTATTCATTTGGGCTAAAATATTACAAATGTCGACACCGAAGATGACGAACCATTCAAATTTTTGTGTACATGCAAAAAATGAAAGAAAAATATTTATTACCAACTAAATGTGCATTTGGAACTAGCCCCGACACATGACGTGACGAACTTTTCAATATTTGTTAGATAAATACACAAAACCCAGTGCAGAATTTTATACATCCTATAGCATTCATTATTGTGATAAAATGGAACGAGCTCACCAATAAGCATACTTGAAGTGTCCAGTGCGTATGTGCTGCAGCATCTTCCACAAACTGGCCTCGAAATCACACTGAACCGCTACAACAACACACGGGTACGACGATGTGCACATTCAAATTGTCGACGACGACGCGGCCGATCCGAATGAAAAAAGCGGCACTTCCACTTTGCCTCCAAAAAACACTTAACCGCCCCGTACGAAGACGAGCACGCTCGCAGGACGACGACGCGATGCAACGACGAACCAAGACAGACTGAAATGTCATCCGCTGCTGGCATCACACTACGGACTCGCACGAAAACTCAGTAATGGTGGAATTACTAAATTCCCTAAAAAGGGAAATCAAATGAAACAATACAATCTGATGTTAATATATTGTTAGCCAATAGAAAATACTGTAACAATTGAATCTAATGTTAATCTATTGTAACGAATCAAATTTTAACAAGTACTCTACAATTCATTTACAATAGAATTCACTGTTAACATAAGAATCTATTGTTATTCTACAGTTTTTCCAATAGACTCAATGGTTCGTTTTTATCCGGGTAAGCTTAATGGTCTGAACAAAACTGAAGATTCTTAATTTAGCCAAGGACAATATACAAAGAGGTACTGTATGAACGCTACGGTTGATCTACCCAAGGTGTTTATAATAATGATAGGTTGGACACTACAAATGAATATAATGTATATGAAATAAAAAACACTCTCTTTAATTTCTAGCAATTTAAGCGCATCTTACATGCGTCATCATTTCCAAATTATAAATATTTAATGCTCAAATAACCATCATTCAATCATCAGCAATCATCAACTATTGAAAAGCAGTTTTTTCGCACAAATACGCAAAACCCCTCTTGAAAATTATTTCACTGTGATCTAGACGGTGAACAGAGTGCAGTGATAAAATTTTATTGCCATTGGTTGAAATTTGAACGAAAAAACAGCCTTTTAGTTTTTCAATACGGGTGACGGTTTGTTTCCTCTTAAGAATAATTGCCATCAATCAGAAAAAAAAACATTAAAATATAAATAATACTGTTACTGTTACCACGCATACCACTACACCACCGACGCCGACATCCCCCGATTTTGAAAGGTTTAAGAGGAAGCTGAAATGAAAGAAAACAACAAAGACAATTTGCAAACAAAAAAAGCTAAGGAAAATTTAAATAATATATTTCGAAAGGCATTCAAATCCATTCAAATTCTGAAGCAATTTTTACTAAAAAGTAAGGAGCGTGCAAGGTGCATATCCTTGTGTTGAGAATTTCGAAAAGAAAGTTCGAGTTATTTAAAGAGAATCAAACACATTTACCAAAAAAATCATCACAAATTTTCTAGAAAAAATCTTCAGAAAATCTAAAATAAATTCCAAGCAAATTTGAGGACATTCGCAAAACAAAAATCAAAGAACAATAAAAAAGTCCTGAATGAAAACTTCAGAACAAAAAAAATAAGTTTTCATAAAAAAATGTATACTCTTTAAAAGTAAATTTTCAAAATTAGAAAGGAATTCAAATTCAATTTTAAGAGAAATGCTTAAAAAACCAAAAGTTCCAAAGGATTGATTTGTATTTTAAAAATAAGGTTTCATTGCCAACTTATTTCCGAAAAAGCAAGGCGTTTATAGAAAAAAAATTCTGGAGAATTACAGAAAAAAAAACCAAAATATAAGAAAAAAAAAACTTATAGTCAATTTTAACTATGTATTCCCAGAAAAGTCCCAAAGTAAAAATCATTCCAAAGATAATTCAAGAGGCAGCTCAAAGGCACAAAGCCCAGCTTTGTGTTCAGAAGGAATAATTCAAGATATTTCCTGACTGATTTATGTCAGAAATTTTCTACAGTGACCGCAATTGGAACTGTCATTTTGTAAAGACAAACTCCAAGAGTAACTCCGAGAATTTATAAACAGAAATTCGATCGAAATTTTAGAAGAAAATCAAAAGGTGCCATTAGACTGTTTGTCATTATGTAAAATATTTGCCATTGAAGTCCGATAATTATCCAAGGTTCCTATGATTCACGTTGTTGGGCTTGTATGGCTAAATGTTTGTCACGTCAATGGGACCTTAAGTAAATTTCAAGAAAAAAATCAAGAAAATTTCAAGATAACTATTTAGGAAGACATTCGAAGGAAGTTATTTCAAAATTTTGGATGTTCGAGGGTTCGACTGTTTGGATGTAACGATTGGTGGGAGTTCGGCTTTGCAGTCTAAAGTTCTCTAGAACGTAGAAGGACGTGTGTGTTTCCGCCATGTTGTTTTGTTAATAGGTTTCGACTGGATGGTTGTTGATTTTCATGGAAAATTTCGGCTTGCAGTCTAACAATTTGCGTTGATTAATTACTGATCATCGCCGACGTTTCGGTCCGACTATTGGACCATCTTCAGGGCCTAAACGTTTTATTAAAATTGGCACAAATTAACATTAAATATACAAATTTACATAACACAAACTCACTCGATACACAAATCAACAAGTCACACAAATTTGTTCAATTTTGAAACCGTCGGGTTGAAAAGGGTCACGCCGTCTGGTACACTTCTGGGCCATTCGTTCCGGTTGGGTTTGGGAAATCCCTAGCTGGTGCACAGGTACTACCTGCCGGTGCAGACTGCCGCCTTTACTGATCAGCTGTTTATCCGTGTGTATATGGTATTAGCCGACGGTGTGATCTTGTGTTGTGTGTCGCGTATCTCTGTGTTGGTTACTCGATCCATCTGTGCGTTCGTTTTCTCTTCGGAGATCGTCTACCGATGCGATGAGAAAGCTGTAGGTAGCGCTCATGTCTTCCGTATCGGTACGACGGTTCACTGTATGTGGATTGGTGAGAATGTGGCACATTTCCAAAACAGGGAGAGCCTGTGTTTTGAAACAGCAGTCAATGATTGTTGGGTTTCCTACATCGAATCTGTGCTGCTGCTGTATACAGTGCTCCATCAAGGCAGTCTTCTGTGATAGTAGCTGTATCTCCGGATCATTGTATGAGAGTCCAGCTGAGAGCTTCCTATCCAACGTGTTTATCAACGTTTGATGACCATACATTCTCGTGCGCAGCTGGTTCTTAGTCATACCAATGTAGCAACCGGGGCAGTCTCTGCATGCTATTTTGTACACGACTTTGGACTTCTGCATGTACGGAACGGGGTCTTTAGTAGTTTTATACAGTTGTTTCACTGTGTTGTTGTTGCTACATGCGATGCCAACAGACGGAACATTTCGCCTCAGTATTTTCCTGATGGTTGGTGTTAGGCCGGGGATGTGCACCACGGATCGGTATGTGTTCGGTGTGTCTGCTACTTCGGGTGGTCTCGGTTGATGCAGCATTCTGTTTATTAGGTGCAGTGGGTAGTCATTGCTTGAAAGCTGTCTCTGGATGAGCTGGTTCTTCTCCTCCTCTGTCCGGACGGTGCTCAGGGTCCGAACTCGATTGATGAAGTTCGTTGCAACCCCCAGTTTTTGATCAATGGGATGAAAGGAGAAAAAATTCAGTATTCTGCCGGACGATATCGGCTTCGAATACCAGTCGGTTTTTATTCTCCCTTCTCCCGATTGGATCATCAACATATCCAGGTATGGGAGCTTCCCTTCCTCTTCAACTTCGCATGTGAATTTGATGCTTTCGTTTTGCCGGTTGAATATTTCGAGTACCTCCTGCACCCGATCCTTGTGGATCAGCAAAAACAGGTCGTCTACATACTTTCGGATGTACTGCGGTGGGATGTTTGCTACATTGATTGCTCTGCTGATGATGCTATCCATCACGATGTCTGCTAACACCGGTGACAGCGGGCTACCCATTGCAGTACCGGACCGTTGACGACCGTTGGGTATCTTTAGTGTGCTATATCATATCACCACCGTGTGGAGCACTGCCACACGGTGGTGCGAATAAATCGTCGTTTAATTTGAATCTGCGTACTTCTTCCTCGTCGTCTGGAGTCTTGTCGGTTAATAAAAGTACACAGCGTAGGGCCGTAAAGACATCCTGGCCGAAACAATGTTTCGTCCAGTGGTTGACTAGGCCCCTACGTTGTGTCTTGATTCCCCCGGAGGCAAGACGAAGACGTTCTGTTTCGTCCAGCGGTTGATAGGCCCCTACGTTGTGTTATTTATGCCCCGGGGACAAGACTAAGACGAACTACTTTGGACTAATCACGTTTTATTGGCGCACCACAGAGAGGCAGTGCTCCTGCTCTGTGGTGTTATATTGGCTTACAACGGCACCAACAATTGCCGAAACGTAGGGACGAATCCTAAACAGTCGTACTAGAGAACTAAAGACTGCAAAGCCGAACTCCCACCAATCGATATTTCAAAAATAACTTCGAGGGAATATAAAGAGATTTTTATGAAAAACTTTGAGCTCAAATAAAATTCAAGAAAAATAGTATATTTACGAGTTTTTTAGCCGTGGGCTGGTTTACCTCAGAGAAGAAGAAATGAAAAAGACAAACAAAGAAATCCCACTTAAAGAAAAACTCCATAACTATTTCTCGAAGAATTGATTCACGGAATATGAAGGAATTAAAGAAAAAAATACGAGAAGATGTCAAGAGCATAACAAAAGAATTAAAAGGGAAATTCTAAATAAGAAGTATGTAGTGAAAAACAAAATGAATTTCGGAATAATACACCGTGTCCAATAAGTTCTCATACAAAATCAAATTGAATTCATTTCACATCTGTAATAAGGATTTTAAAAGTAAATTTATTTATTGAAAGGCCAACTAACACTGATCAAATACAGCATATGTTTTGGAATTAACTGTCCTTTATCCTTCTCTGCTGATCGCTTATGTGTCGTAAGTACACTTCAGCTGGCACGCACGTCATTTCATGGGCTTTTCGTCTTATTTTAACGAGTAATGGTTTTAAGTTGAAACAAATTAGGTTCCTGTCCTCACCATTGCTAGTAGCAACTATGACCATAAGAGAATAAATATGGGACTCTGTATTGGTGAAGTACGAAGCCGTTTTATTTTGTACTAAATAAAACGTAAATAAAACAAAAATGTCCATTTACCTGATTTAATGAGATTTGTTGTGTTAAAGAAGCATGGCTGCATCTTATCGTGTTGATTCACACCATTCTTACTTCTAAAACACGCTTGAATCCCTATTGTGGTAAATTCTGTCCAAAATTTACGTTTTATGATGTTTATCTTTAATATAACGGTTATTTTCAAGAAAATCAGCCCAAGTTGAGTATACTTGCAAATTTCATACCATATGATCACTAAAATTGAATTGTTTTATCCTTAGTATATCCATTTGGTACAATACTTGGCATAACAACACTAAATTTAACCTTATGGACTCTATTTAGCTACCCTAGAATGAAAAACTTTTCGAACATTTTTCTTTCGTGCCGGAGACAACAGATTTCAAAAAACGGAAGTGTACTACAAGGCTTGTAAAAACTAATAGAAAATAAAGTTATTCTAAACCGCATGCATTATTTAATCAGTATTATGTGGCCCTTCAATACATGCATTCATTTTGAAAATATGAATCACACATGTGAAATAAAATTATATTTTCTAAATTTGTATTTTGTATGAGAAATTATTGGACACGGTGTAAAGTCATTTTGGACGAAATTTCGAAGCAATCTTGAGGAAGTTTTCACAGCAATATCAGCTAAAATTTATTTATATTTAAGGGGTACCTCCTAGTTAGCGTGGCTCAAAATACCACTTGTCAAAAAGTTCGATGGGCCCCCTTTTCATTTCGTTCTATATGACGCCACGATGCTCTGGTCAAATATTCAACTAAATCCGTTAACATTAGGGCGGTGCTAAACTCATTTGAAGTTTGTATGGGAGTTTATATGGGAAAACGTCGTTTTTAGCTTTTTTCTCATGAGGGGCACTATTTTTACTTGAAACACATAACCGATTATATAGAACTATTGCCTTACATGTGCCGAAAAACTTTGTCGAAGACCGCAAAGTCATCCGAAACTTGTAAGAAAAGATATTACATGCAGACCATCTGGTGGTTCTTAACATTTAACATGTAAAGGAATAACAATAGCAATAAAATCTCATTGAATGGGTCCGTACTGTCTAGGCTATAGCTTTTTTCGCAAGTATCTGATTACGTTGCGGTCCTCGACAAAGTTTTTCGGCATATCTCAGGCTATATTTCAATAGGATTAATTACGTGTTTTAAGGAAAAATAGAACCCCTCAGAAGAAAGTTGCAAAAATCAATGTTTTCCCATATAAACAGCCATACAAACTTCAAACGAGCTTAGCACCGTCCTAATGTTAACGGATTTAGTTGAATATTTGACCAGAGCATCGTGGCGTCATATAGAACGAAATGAGAAGGGGGCCCATCGAACTTTTTGACATACGGTTTTGCCATACAAGCTTGAGCCACCCTACTCCTAGTGGACCCGGACAAATTTTAACCGAGTAAGAAGCCAAGGGCTGAAAGTCTCTTTAATAAAGACAAATCAATCAATCAATCAATTTAACCGAGTTTACGGGGAAATTTAATGACATGATTTAGAGCTTTTTATGAGGCGATCTTAACATTGTTCTTCACACAACATCTTTAACTTTAAGAGCCGCATTGTTTCACAAATGCTGTCGTAACCACGCTTACCTCAACTACGTTTGTTATGCCATATGATTTTATCGCCGGTGTCATATATGACCCCTTCGGCCACGAAGGGTTAAATGAGCTCCTTCACAACAATAAAGACTTCAAACCTTTCAAGTCGCTTTTCATTATTTCAACTAGTTTTCCTAAAAATAATAAATCATTAAGATTATACACCAAAACATCAATTTAGGTAACGAGTCGGGACTGCCTAAATAGATGTTTAACCTAAATGGATTCAGTTCATTACCTATATGGATTTGAAGATTTCAAAGAAGTTTAAGAAGGGCGAGTGACCTGGAGATTTTCAGTGGCCATGCGGGGTTTCAGAAGGATTTCTTTGGCATTTCAGAAGGGGGGGGGGGGTGTCAGAGGCGTTGACCTGGGGGCTTCAGGGGTGTTTTCGGGGAGTTTCGAAGGGTCTCAGTTACGTTACATGGGATCCGATGGGGTTTTAAGGGGATTTCAGAAAACTTCAGAGGATTTTTGACGAGTTTCATACTCGGGTTCACGAAGGCGATTTCGGGGGGTTTTGAGAGTCTCAGGTGCGTTACATGGGGTCCGAAGGGGTTTTAGGGGGATTTAGAGGGCGTTTTAGGAAGCTTCAGATAATTTTTGACGGGTTTCAGAGGCGTTACGCAGGCGTTTTCGGAGGTTTCAGAGGGTCTCAGGGGTGTTACAGGGGATTTTGAGGGGGCCAACAGTTTCTGAAAATACATTTCGGATCACAGCTCTTAAATAAGCTTCAGGGAGATTTCAGTGGCGCTTTAAAGCGATTCTAAAACGTTTCAGGTGGATTCAGAAGAGATTCAAGACGCTCCAGACTGTTTACGATTGTAGATCCGATGACCTATTCTCTAGGGACCTCTTGTAGATTCTGAAACAAACATTCAACTTACCATTTGTCAGCACAAAGTTGCATGAGGCTGTGTACGCATGATTTTTATTCATTAATTTAAGCATTCAAGTTAAGCATGTAGAATAGATTCGATGACTTATGCTTAAGAAAGTTCTTAGGAAACCGTAAATAGTCCCAAACCAACCCCAACCCCCCTTATTGCTCCCCCCCCCTGAGCACGCCATGAACTCTTCTTAACTCCACTTGCAACTTAATTCCATCAAACCAACCCTATCCCTAATCTAAAACACTCCAACTGCTCTGATTCCATTTAGGTAACGTTATCTGAATGGAGGGCCCTAAACAGATTTTACCAAAATGGATTCGACCTTTGAGTGTACACGTTTCAAAAAAGGGAGAAATGCGTGAAAAAGGGGTATTTTTTTATCATCTGCTTCTTATGTGTTATCTTGAACAAATAGGTACTAATTCCAATCACTGTTTAACTCTTTTTTCAGGTAATTTCCTTATGAAGTTCATTATTGCCATCATGATTTCTGTAAGCTAAACCAGAAAGTAAGTACGGGGTTTTACGACTGGAAACTTGATAGAAAAGACAAATGTCTTTCTTAATCTTGAAATCAAGAATGTTTTTAAGGGCAAACGGGACGGTCGCGGATATATCCGCCATTGCTCTGTTGCTACTTCATATTTTGCAACAAAAACCTATCATTGTGTATGCTCACTTGCAGTGCATATGCTGATGTACACGTGTTAACCTTTCAGGACGCGCGCCATCAAGCAAGCGAAACTGCACCGCGCCCGCGCTGTTTACGAAAAGCGAGGTTTTCTGGTAGTGTTAAGTACAACAGCGCGCGCGCTGAAGGGTTAATAACATTTTTCAATTTTATATGATTCACTACGAACGACTGTTTTGAAATTGACCAAATCCCCAGATCGAAATGCCGGAAATGTAGAAATATGTTTGCTTTTTTCGTTAGTAAGTACATGATACTCTTGTTGTTGGTTTGATAGATCAGGTATCAGAAGGCCGGATCCAGAGGCACGTTATCCTCCATTTGGGACATTTGTGCCATCGCCAAAATAACAGCCTATTTCATCATCTACCTGAGGGAAAAGGAAGGAAAAAGGATTTGGATGGGGATAGGGACAGGTAGGGAAATAGGAAAAATACCCTGGAAGAGGGTACTAACGCACAAGCGTACCACAATGGGTTCAAACAGCACCCTGAAAAGGGCACTGTAATAACGCATAAAGCGAAAGAGAGCCTATAGCTCTTTACCACAGCGGGTTAAGAACAACAGAATACCCTGAAGATTCAGGTTTCTGAAGTCAGTTTCACTTAATAAGTGTTTACCGAATACTCGGAAACGCAGTTGCGCGAAAACTGGACAGTTACATATCAAATGATACGAAGTTTCATAATCGGATTCACAGCTATCACATGCAAATGAATCAGCTTGCTGAATATTCGCCATGTGATAGCTGAGTCGGCAGTGGCCAGTCAATGCTTTGACCAGCATGCTGCAATTCTGCTTAGACAGATTAGTTAGATACTTCGCCACCCGTAGAGATGGCTCAGCACTATACAATTTGTTTTGACGACATGACTCCAAACTATTCCAATATTGTCTGTGTTGAGTGACAGCCCAGGTGTGAATCTGAAGCTTAATCCAACACTTCGATATCAGAATAGCTGGCTCAGGACCAATGAAGTCATGTGATGCTCCAGAGCGAGCTAACTCATCAGCCAATTCATTTGCAGCGATGGAAGAATGACTAGGTACCCATAGAAGGTGAACAGCGTTTGCTGAATTCAGCTCCTCGATTTGAGTTCAACAAGCGATAACTATCTTCGACCTGGAGTTGGCCGAAGCAAGTGCTTTAATAGCAGCCTGGCTATCTGAACAGAAGTATATTACTTTTCCCATTACGTGCTGCTGAAGTGCTGATTGCACTCCGCACATAAGAGCGAAGATTTCGGCCTGAAAACGGTGCAGTGTCTACCAAGTGAGTAAGACTGATACAGCCTTAGCTCATGAGAATAAACACCAGCACCTGCTCGACCTTCGAGAAGGGAGCCATCAGTGTAACATACGATGCCGTCTGAAATACTTATTTCCAGATATCCAGATGTCCACTCTTCCCGGGAAGGGAATTTCGTGGAAAATGTCCCATATGGAAAATTACAAGCAATTGTAAGATCACTTGGAGCAAGGACAATTTTGTCCCAATTCACCAAAAGAGGAAACAACGAGGTGTGTGTTGATGTGCGGTTCACAGGAGTTTCCTCTAGTAGACCGAGTACCCGTAACCGGTAAGTGCAAGAAAGGGCTTCTTGTTTGAGATGAATGTGTAGTGGGGCAACGTCAAAGAGAACTTCTAGCGCTGCCGTAGGAGTTGAAGAGAATGCTCCAGACATCGCCATTAAGCACATCCTTTGAAGATGGCCTAATTTTGATTGGACCGTTCTCACTTCACCCTTTTGCCACCACACAAGACATCCATAAGCCAATATTGGCCGAATCACAGTTGTGTAAATCCATTTGATATGCTTGGGTTTTAGATGCCAAGTTGTACCAAAAGTACGCCGGCATTGCCCGGAGGCCATACAAGCTTTCTTGATTCTGAACTCAATGTGAGGTGTCCAGGAAAGCTTGGAATCAAGAATGACTCCAACGTACTTTACCTGTTCAGTAACATCGATTTCAGAATCAAAGAGACGCAAAGGTCGAACGCCATTACGGTTTCGCCTTTCCGTGAAAAGAACAATAGATGTTTTACTCGGATTAACCGAAAGGCCATATTGGCGACACCAACCCTCAACTACCTGAAGGGCGTTTTGCATCAGGTCGAAAAGGGTGCTGATGCACATACCAACTAACAATGTTAGGTAGTCGTCGGCAAAACCATAAGTAGGAAAACCGCTATTATTCAGTTGCCTCAATAGCGTATCTGCTACAAGATTCCACAAAAGCGGTGATAAGACTCCCCCTTGGGGGCATCCACAAACACTCAATTTCCTAATCCCTGCTAGACGCAATGTCGAGAAGAGATATCGGTTTTTGAGCATTTGGTGAATCCAATTGGAAATCATTGGAGATATACCATGACTCCGTGCGGCTTCCAATATGGCATCGAAAGGCACGTTGTCAAAGGCACCCTCGATATCGTAAACAACCTTGTGTAAAAGAGTCACAGTGGACTTACCAGATTGGTAGGCATGTTGGTTCACATGAAGAGGCACGTTGGCCAGATGAATATCACGGATGTGATGATCCACAATGCGTTCTAAGCATTTCAGAAGAAAAGAGGTCAAACTGATAGGTCTGAAACTCTTTGCTTCTTCATACGACGCACGACCCACTTTCGGAATAAACTACAGTAATATCCCTCCAGGATTTGGGAATATACCCTTGCTACAGGGTGCAAGGGTAGTTTTTTCAAAACATGTTTGAAATAATCAAATCCCTTCTGAAGCAAAATAGGATAAATCCCATCTGCCCCAGGAGATTTGTAAGGAGCAAAGCTGTTAAGTGCCCACTCAATCGATTTTATAGTTACAATACTCCGAGCCGAAGATAAAGAATCATAACTACAAGAAAAGACATCAGGTTCATCCGAAGATGTAATATCCACACATCCAGGGAAGTGTGTGCTGAATAAGCATTCCAGAACTTCCTCATCAGAGGAAGTCAGATCGCCATTTGGCAAACGAAGTTCGTTCACCCGGAAATCCTTAGATTTCGCAAGGATTTTGTTTAACCGACTGACTTCACTCAAGCTGGAAACATTTGTACAAAGGTTTTTCCAGCCGGATCGTTCAGCAGACCGGAGAGCTTTCCTGTAGGCCTTGCGAGCCGACCTGAAAGCCTCCGAACCAGCCGAACGTCGTCTGTTCCAACTCTTTCTACATTGTTTCCTGAGTTTCGCCAGATCAGAGTTCCACCAAGGGGTTCCTCTTGTGATCTTCACAGACCGTAGAGGGCATGCTTCTTCAAAAGCTTCCATGATGAAGGTCGTTGTAGTATCAACGGCATCATCTAAATCACTTGGAGTGTCAATGGATGGTGAATATCCATGAAATTCAATGTTTTGTTTTGTGAAAAGATATTTCCTCCGTTGCCGTGGGCTCCCGTGCTTACGTTCTCCACGCCGTTCAGGTGCTGATCGAAGTGCTGCTTCCACCATTCGATCACCTCACGTCCGTCCGTCAAGTCGAAGCCGTTGCGGGATGCGATGAGCTTCTGATAGAACTTCCGTGTTTCTTGGGAACGGCGCAGCAGTTCCATTTCTTCACACTCCGCTTCTTCCAGGCGGCGCTTTTTCTCCCGAAAGAGGCGGGTCTGCTGTTTCCGCTTCTGTTTATAACGTTCCACGTTCTATCGAGTCCCTTGCTGCAGCATTACCGTCCTAGCTGTGTTCTTCTCCTCCAAAACTGTTCTGCACTCTTCGTCGAACCATTCGTTCCGTCGATTCTGTTCCACGTACCCGATGGTGCTCTCGGCTGCGTCGTTGATGGCTGCTTTCACTGTACTCCAGCAGTCCTCTAGAGGGGCCTCGTCTGGCAATGCGGCTTCAAGATTCTGCGCGTATGCTTAGGCGACATCCGGTTGTTTCAGTCGCTCTAGGTTGTACCGTGGCGGTCGCCGGTACCGTACATTCTTGGGCGCAGTTTGACCATCACCAGATAGTGGTCGGAGTCGATGTTGGCGCCACGATAGGTCCTGACGTCGATAATGTCGGAGAAGTGCCGTCCGTCAATCAGAACGTGGTCGATTTGAGATTCCGTCTGCTGTGGTGATCTCCAAGTATAACGATAAGGGAGGCTGTGTTGGAAAAAGGTGCTTCGAATGGCCATATTTTTGGAGGCGGGGAAATAAATGAGTCGTAGGCCGTTTTCGTTCTTTTGCTGGTGGGCGCTGAACTTACCAATCGTCGGTCTGAATTCCTCCTCCTGGCCTACCTGAGCACTCAAATCTCCTATGATGATCTTGACGTTGTGGCTTAGGAAGCGATCGTACTCGCGTTCGAGCTGCGCGTAAAATGCGTGCTTGTCATCATCAGTGCTTCCGGAGTGTGGGCTGTGCACGTTTATTATGCTGAAGTTGAAAAATCGGCCTTTGATCCTTAACCTGCACATTCTTTCGTCGATCGGCCACCAACCGATCACGCACCCATCACGATGAAAGCTGTTCCCAGCTCGCGTGTGTTGCCGCAGCTCTGGTAGATGGTATGATTACCTCTAAACGTTCGCACCATGGATCCTGTCCAACACACCTCCTGTAGCGCTACGATGCCGAACCCGCGGTTCTTCAGTAGATCGACGATTATGCGGGTGCTCCCAATGAAGTTAAGAGATCGGCAGTTCCAAGTACTGAGTTTCCAATCGCAAGTCCTTTTTGTTCGCTGGGGTCGTTGCCGTTGGTCTCGGTTCGTATTGTTCTGTTGCTGATTTTCCGTTACAATGTTTTTTTTTACGGCTGGCTCGTAGGGCCTGACACCAACTCCCTACTTTCCGGAGGACCATAGTGCACAGTTGAGATTAGAGTCCTTCCCTGGCACTCGGACGTAGATCAGCCGCCCCTAGGGATCAGACGCTGTTGTGAGCCGCTCTTCCTGGAGAACAGACGCTCAAGTTTGCCGAAGCAAACCCCCCCTTCCCTGTCAGCCTACGACCAAAGTTCCCACCGGGGTTGGTTACCCAATCTTCCCTAAGGTTGCATATAGTTTCCGGCCGGTACCGCCAGGAGGTAGGGAGAGGAGTGGCTGGGCCGAGGCTAGTGGATCACAATGGGATCTGAATTGCGCAGATTACCCAGCCTTTACCGTGCCCGTGTTCTTTGATGCATCACTATTGAAGAATCAAAAATATTATTTTATTTTTAATTTAACAAATGTGATTATTCATCCTGTTGGAAAAGATCATAAAATTTGTATATTTAAGTGGGCCAGAAAATATCATTTGCAATCAACTAAACGATGCCAATTC
Source organism: Aedes albopictus (assembly GCF_035046485.1). Classification (NCBI taxonomy): domain Eukaryota; kingdom Metazoa; phylum Arthropoda; class Insecta; order Diptera; family Culicidae; genus Aedes; species Aedes albopictus. Next base: position 403,247,047 of record NC_085138.1, on the reverse strand, counting down.
TAGCAACTCCTTCACCTCACTGGATGTTCGCACTAATTAGGTATCTTGTCGCTGTCAAATAAATTATTTCGCCCCTCGTCAGTGAGCTAACCTCCGAACTCAACTGACTGTGCAGCTGAACTTTCCTTTTTTTGTTTTATTGTGGATTTAGCACCAAATTGGTGTCGGAAGTAACTTCATTGACTTCCGCTGCCTTTCCTATGCGTTAAACACAACGTCGGAAGTAGTGCGCTGTATAATAAATCTGATGCTCTTTACAGCGCACTACTTCCGACGTTATGTTTAACGCATAGGAAAGGCAGCGGAAGTGAAGTTACTTCCGACACCAATTTAGTGCTAAATCCACAATACTTCCACAATAATGTTGTTCATTTTTCCTCAATCATCCTGCCAGTTTCCCACCCCCGCCGCAAAAAAGGATACGTTTCATAATCTAACTTTTACGATCCACCTCCAACAGTGTACAAGCAACAAAAAAAAAAAGGAATACAACAAGACACAACACTTGCGCGCTCTCCCGTAGGAAAAATGGGTCCAACTCTTTCCCAATCGCCCTACCCTAAAACCTAAAAGTGACCCAGGCGAAGGGATCAAGCGCTCACTCACTTAATAAGTCACGCGAATCTGCAGTGTTCTACTAGCAGCAGCAGCAGCAAGTTGAGTTTTTAATTTCGCTAAAACCCTCCCCGATCAGGGCTAGGAGACGTCAGGTCAACCAAGGGAGAAAGCACGATGTCAAAACTTTAAATAATTGTTTGACAGTTTTGTGGCCCTCGTCGGTCGACGGTCCTCCTGGAAGTTGATGTCCGCTTTCGCGCCCGGGAAGCACTGTGGATCAGGATGAGAATTGCCTACTGTCAAAATTTCTGACTAAACTATTTTTTTTCTTCAAAATTTTGAAAAAAATGGAACTTGGATTTCAAGAAAGTTTAATAATCTCACCAATATTAAGCAATCTAACGCAAGCTAAACAACCTATCGCTCCAAAATGGGAGCAATCGGTCCCTCGTAATGGATTAAGGATAAAGCTGTTATATTTTTCCATTCTCGCGCCCAGTTCTGGATCCCGAATGCTACCACGACGCCGCCATCCACTTCCCTATGACTTTGAAACGCCAATTGAAGCAGACAGCGAGAGAAAAAAAACTCAATTTAATTTCCCAACTTGTAACTTTTGATCCGGTCTTATGAAAATTGATAGCCTTCGGTTGTCCTGCCACCGTTGCCGTCACTTGCGTGCCCCGAGAGGGTTCCCCAAGGAACGCGAGGTCCGAAGTTAAAGACGACATCCAGTGGAAGGAATCGAAACAAAAAATTAAACTCCTCACCGATCCAATTCGGTTCCCTGAAGCCTGGGAATGATTGATGGAGCCACTCGAGCTCGATATGAAATAATGAAAGGGGAGAGAACGGAAAACGGTAGAAATGCGAATCCGATTTACCTTGGCCTGAAGATATACCGCCGGTTTTTTTTTTCCCAGAAAGTTTTCCAATGTTGAAATGGGCCTTGTGGGGTTTGGGGGGCGACTCCCACCACCACCATCAACGAACAAGCTGAACTGAACCGAAAGGGGGAAACAATCAATGGAGTTAATGTGCTGGAAATGTTCGACCAACTTCTCTGCTTCTCTGGCTTGTCGATCATCGCAAACCGGCGCGGCGAGGAAAAAAAGGAGTGCAAAATTTGACAGGAAGTCGCTGTTCGTGGCCACACCAGAATGAGCCTATTGCGAATGTTTTGACCCTTGGCAAATAAACGGAAAAGTTTTTTTTATTTGATTGGGAAACAAAGTTTTCTAGAGGAATTTGTCTTGGAAGAATGAAACTGGCAGGAAGGCTTAGGTTCAAAATTAATTTTAGGAAATTTTATGAGTTTGTTTCCGTTCATTCAATTGAAGTAAGTACCGTAAAACGGGGTATCATTGATCAGCGGGATAACATTGATTGGCTCGACCGACCTCATGGAATGTTCAAACACACATTTTTCATTGAATCAGTTTCTGTTCACGAATGGTATTTCGTAATCTAATATTATTACACACTCAGATTTGATTACCGAAGTCGGTAAAAAATTACTGGGTTTTTGAACAACAGAGTTAAGTCGGTGAACGGTTGTGAGTACCGAAAAGTCGGTAACACACAACCTTTCGATCTGTCAAACAAATACTGATTTAGTCGGTAATAGCTGATATACATGTTACTGTCTTTTCGGTAATCTAAAATTTGATTGGATTGGTCTTGCTGAGCTTTTCAGTTCCGGAAAATATTGTGTTCCCTCCCGGCCTGTCCCATTTTCGATGCATTTTGAATCCGTTCATATTACATAGGTGCTTCCGATTCATGTCCACCTGTCGGCTGCCGACCGCTTTTGGAAGTATTGAAAATCTACGACGATAACTCAGACAGAACCGGAATGACCTCAGGACAAAGTTCGACGCGCGGGAGTATCCAGTTGATGATCGAGTGTTGCTCCATCTGGAGATGCGGTCAAGTGTATCCAATCTGATGTAGCACTTGCACAAACGAAGTCACTGAAGGATTGTCCAGCACATGAGGCCATTCTCGTTCTCTGGTGCCGAGGATTTTCGAATACTTACCAAACAAGCGGCAACGGCACAGGAATCGGTATTAAAAATGTAACATCATGATTAGAGCAGTTTTACGGCGACAGCTCTGATGATCAAAGTTTTTTTCTATTTTTGACAGCTAGAAGCACGCGCGGGTTGATGTTTATATTTTACTTTAACGAAAGCTCAGTAAAAACGAAACCGATGCTGAAAAGTCAGTAGTTTTTTACTGACATTTGACTGAACTCAGTAAATCTCCAACTTTGCTGAACACTCGGCACAAACTATAAACCGTGGTCAGTAAAATGTCAAAAAATATTACTGAACGTCAGTTACGTTGTACGAAAATGCTGAAAACTCAGTAACTTATGTATTTTACGGTTCAAAACCCGTAAAATAAATTACCGAACAGAGAAATCGAAATTGAGTGTGTAAGCTATTAAATGACATAGAATTCATGAAAATTAAATTTTATAAACATTGAAATAAATCGATTTTTCCTTGACTGTGTTTTGCAACGCAATGAAATACATTGTCAAACGTCCATGCTTGGTATGAATACTGAATAAAATATTGTAGAGTTCGGAATAATATTAAAATCACAAATTATCGGCTTTACATACAGGTTTATATTTCCGTTTTGTAACCCGCTCCTGACACATCCGTTCGCTACACGCTTTCGTTCTCTTCTCCCTTTTTCCCGGCCCGTGTTGCCAGACCGTATTGTTACATTTTATGTTAAGGCAGTATTACACTTTAACTAGGTGTCCTACACTACAATCCCCCTTTAACTTTATTTTAGTATGACAGATAATCCTGGAATTTCTTGTACATCCTTGATCTTCGGGAACGGTACACCTGCTGATCCGACTTGGTTGATATGCAGACCCACATAAAGGATTCCCAATTCTTTTGCAGTCTTATCGCCTAGGATGCTTCGTTGGCCGCCAGCAATCACGAAGAATTCAGCCTGCACGGTTTTCTGACCCACCTCCACATTTGCCTTGAATGATCCTAGAATCGACAGCGGCTTGTCGTTGGCGTACCCTTTCAGTACCTTATCGCTTCCCTTTACGCACTGGTGAACAATTACCTTTTCCTGTTTAAGGAGCTCCCACACATTATCACGAATCAAATTGACATCTGAACCAGAGTCCACAAGCAAATCCAACCGGACACCACCGACGTTACAGGCAATCACGTTGCTCTCGTTTCCGGCATGGAAGGTGTAATAAGTTTTGGAAACAGACTCAGTTGGAACATCTCCCGGAGCAGCCACAGCATCTGACTCTTGTACGGCTCGTACCTTCTTAGCTTCCGCGGGAGCCTTACCAAACTTGCGCGACCGACAACATGATTCGAAATGTCCGACGATCTTGCAAGTTCGGCATACTTTACCTCTGGCTGGGCATGTTTCAGACGTCGAAATATGATCACGTCGCGCACAGTTGAAGCATTTGATTCCATCCCTTGTGCCGAATTTGCGCTTCGATCCACCCGGTTGCGGATAACTCCTCTTATGAATCGTATTCTGTGTAGCGCCGATCCTGAATACCCTCTGATCTGCATCAGTTTGCTTACATCTTCCACCAAACCCTTTAACCTGATTGTCAATCCCTTCCAGTGTGACACCCAAAACCTCGATTTCAGCCAACGTCCTATCCTGCTGCAGTATTCGGCGGCGAAGCTCCTGGGATTGGCACCCTTCAATAATTGCATCGATCAAGAAGACTTCCGTCAGAACCTCTTTAACATCTTCGGGATATTTATCGAAACCGCAGTCCGATACCTGCTGGCGCAATCGAAGCATGAAGTCTGCAAAACGCTCTTCTTCCTTTTGTTTGATTTGGCGCAGTTTGTACCGCTCGAGGCAATCTTGGCGATACGGCTGAAAGAATGCATCCAGAGCATTGATCGCCACATCGTACCACTGTTTTTCGAGCGACACTAACGGGAAGTTCTCACGGTCCGGTAGATTTTGGAAGACACGCTGCAGCTGTGGGCCACCCAAGTGCAGAAGCTTTGCCCTTCTTTGTTGTTGATCGTAAATCCCGTATGCGTCGAAGTAACACTCCAAGGCACACTTCCACGTCTTCCATTCTTTGTACAGCCTCTGCTTTTCTATCTCGTCGCAGCGAAACTGCGGTAGTGGACGAGAGTCTTCCATCTGAAATCAATAGTAAACGCAATTGCAAACTAACAGAAAAAAACATCCAACCATATTTTTTCTTAAAAATCTTTATTTTTGATTTCTCCATATAAGCAATATACAATTTCATTGTCCCACTGCCTAGCCCGTGAAATAGGATTCACCACCTGTCAATTAACAAGTACAAATCCAAGCGCCCGGGAGCTAGACTAGCTCCCCTCCTGTTGAATTAACAGGTACGTACATTTTAATTCGACAAATTCTAACTGTGAACCCGTGCCCGTGAATCAATCATTATTCACCTCCTGTTCCCACAGGTACGAACGATGTCCTAAGCACCCGGGTGAAAAAAACTTTCACCCCTCCTGTCTACCGACAGGTACGCACTAAATCAGCACCCGGAAGAAAACCCCTGCTTTCTTCCCTCCTGTTACCCCAACAGGTACATACATCCTGCATCGTCATCCTACCACATACGGATTTATCTTCGTTTGTGATCCTACCGCCCGAAAACGAACAAACTCTATGCTAATGCTCATTCACCATTCCAACACTTCTTGCCTGTTTCACTTTTTTTTTTTTCATTTCCCCAACACAGTACGTAAACATTCCCGATTTGTTTACAATCATCACCATCATCAATGACTGCAAAAAAAACAGTTCACACACACGATCATACAACACCACCACGCTTGCTGGGATTCCATTGAAGCAGTAACTTTTATGCCATCGGCCACTTCTTCTTCTTCGTTTTTTTTTAGGAAGCTAGTACGAATTTTTACCAAACTTTCTCGTAGTTTTTCATATGATTTCACAAAAAACGCATTTCTTACCTTGAATCCTCAAACTCGTCGCCAATTGTAGAGTTCGGAATAATATTAAAATCACAAATTATCGGCTTTACATACAGGTTTATATTTTCCGTTTTGTAACCCGCTCCTGACACATCCGTTCGCTACACGCTTTCGTTCTCTTCTCCCTTTTTCCCGGCCCGTGTTGCCAGACCGTATTGTTACATTTTATGTTAAGGCAGTATTACACTTTAACTAGGTGTCCTACACTACAAATATTAGGTTAGAAAACACTGTATAATTTGAGGTGAACGTGCCTCTAGACCCGACCTGAACTTCAATACGATATCCTAGAGTTAGATTTGATGACCGAAACTTTTATAAAAGTGGTCTTTTTCAATAAAATATACGATTTATTCAAGGTAGGCTATCAATTCCTTTAAGCCATTGGCTACCTTTAGGCGTTATTCGCGGTTTAGAGGATCTAAATAGACCTGTGCGCCGAATATATTTTGCTCGGCGGCAGCGTGAGGGCCATTTTTGGCCGGCGGCGGCGGCGGCGGCGGCGGCGTGAATCGGCGTGACCAAAATTTGACCATAATTTAAATATTGGCAAAACGAAAAAGTTGTCATTATGCTCTTGAATTTGTAGTCTGAGCTTTTTCATGACCATTGATGACATAAGCTATTACGGTAAAATGTATACCCTTTTTATTTCTGTTCCGGTTTGTCACTGCGTGATTAGACCTATTGCGATTTTTTTTACTTATTCGTTTATTTGGAAGGCTTGGACACCACATCCCAAGAAACAGAACTAGTTGAATAACATTTTCTTTAACTAAAGTTTGAGCAAGAGTTATTTTTGTTCCATTCCTGTACAGCTAAAATGTTCGTTGGGATGAGCATAAATGAGCCGAAATGATTTGTACATTTTTGTTTTAAAGTTGTTTACATTTTTCAAATTATTAACTGCCTTAATACTAGGGTATGTGTGCCATCAGTAATCTCACGCTCCCATATTCATCCTATTCGAAAACAAGCGATTACGGCACCGATTGATTCCGTTCTTTTTGTTATCATGGGTGCTCACTTCTAACAAAAAATACAAAAATAAGAAACAAAACAAACAGCGCTTCAATCCTTTGTTTTTCGTAGGATGAAAATGGGAGCCACATGCTTAATAAGGGAACCAATACCCTATATCTAGCAACACTGCCGTGCTGTGAAGTTGTGTGTTTTGTTTAGTGCTGTCTATTTCTGTCGTATTCGTTGAAATTTACTCCCATTATTATCCGCTGCCTCATCATCCTACGCTCCCGATCTCGACTCAAACGCCGCATATACTGCTCGCTACATTCAGTCAGGTAGGATCAGTGAAATTACATAATTTCCGAGCTGGCTTGAGTGTGGTCTGAGTAAGCCTCCCACAGCCATTGCCCGAAAAAACAATCTCCCACCTCGCCGCTCTCCACCTGCACTGCCGCTGCAGCTTGCCCACCGAAACGTAAACAAAAACAATAATATTCACCAGCTGATCATATCGCCGCAGCCGCATCAACCCCAGACGTGCAATATTTTGTGCCCATCTGTACTGGTTTTGCCAATATACAGCACCTCGTTCTGCTCATCTTCTCATTCCGACATCCGAAATACCCACCGAAGCTTCGCCCAGACTCACAAATCGATATTTTTGCATCGCTGCAACCATCACCGCCGTCATTCAACCTCGATCGTAAAGGTAAACAAGGCCTCAGCATCTAAACCTACACGGAGAGACGAAACTACCCAAAAGTGAGTTCTTTCCACCCAACTTCGGGGTTGCGTGCGTCAAGCCAATTTTGAGTTGATGGAATCGATGTTTTTGTTGGGTTGTTCCCGCTTGCTTCCATGTGAAAAAATACCTAATTTTAAGTTTTTTCCACCAAACCGAAATTTTGACTAGGTTGTATTCACTCAAATTTGAGTACTGTGCTAGAAACTCAGTGTTGGCTTGACGCACGGAACTGCAAAAGTTGGGTTGTTTCTCTCTTCACTCTCTGACAACAATAGAAAGAGCGCATGAAAAGGGAGATGAAAAAGAACTCAAAATTGAGTTTAAAAGTACCTAATTTTGAGTTTTTCAGTTTCTCCGTGTACGTTGACTGTGTGAGTAGTGCGATACCAGTGAACAATCAATTTTATATTGTTTGAGATCTGTCATCCTCAACTAACCGTCGTCGGCCGTGTCAGTGGCGCCATCTACTCGTCAGTGATTGAACTTTCGTTAGAGCATCCCCACCGTTGCTGTTATCTTACAGTACCAAATGACGACATTGGATGTTTTTCATAGCTGCGCTCGCAGCATTGATGCTAATGAGGTTGTTTGTCGTGGTTTTTGCAAAGCGACTTTCCACTTCAGCTGTGCAAACATGTCGGAGGAATTCTACAATGAAGTGCGCGGTAAACCTGCCCTCTTCTGGATGTGCCCCGGCTGCCGTGAAATGATGGGAAATGCGCGCTTCAAAAATGCATTGTCATCTACGTACGCTGCAGCAATCGAAGTAAATAATACCTACCAACAATTGATTGAAAAGATGAAGAGCGAGATCAAAGAAAGCCTGATTGCCGAGATCAGGCAGGAGATCAAAGGAGGATTCAACAATTTGTCTCCAGCGGTACTCTCGCCAGTTCCCCGATCATTTAGGTTTGGTCACACCAACTCCCCCAATAGAAGACGTGACGATGAAGCTACGACTTCCGATCAACCGTCCAAAATACTCCGTGGAACTGGTCCGACAACAGCCAACGTAGTCCCGGCCCGTGTAGATAGACCTGTCGATAAGTTCTGGATTTATCTCACCAAAATATCTCCCGACGTATCTGAATCGGATATCGAGAAACTTGCCAAGGAATGCCTGCATACGGATGAAGTCGCCGCGAAGTCGCTAATACCGAAAGGTCGATCTCCTTCAACTCTGTCATTCGTCTCATTCAAGGTAGGTGTTCGTCATGAATTGAAATCAAAAGCCATGGATCCCATCTCTTGGCCACAAGGGATCGAATTCCGTGAGTTTATTGAGGATGAGGGACGAAGAACCCAGCATTTTTGGAAGCCGGCACCGCCTGCAGATGCTGGCCCAGCAATCAATGTGCCGGTCCCGTCGAACCTAAATGCACACCCAACACCACAGGATTAAATTAATTGCTAATTTATTACCAAAATGTTCGCGGACTACGGACCAAAATCGACGATTTTTTCCTGGCTGTCTCTGAACATGACTATGACGTTATAGTTTTAACCGAAACATGGCTTGATGAGGTTATCTTCTCTGCACAACTTTTCGCAAATCAGTATTCGGTGTACAGAACTGATCGTTGCCGTTCCAACAGTTCGAAGTCCAGAGGAGGCGGCGTGCTGATTGCAGTCTCCTCGAACATCAGTAGTTATCGTGATCCCGCAGCCGTCAGCGTTTCTCTTGAGCAGCTTTGGGTGCGTATCGATATGAGACAGTACAACATTAGTATTGGTGTAATTGATCTACCTCCCGACCGAAAAGCAAACCTAACTAACATTCAAACCCATGTTGACTCCATCGGAGCAGTTATGTCTCTTCTTGGCCCCAATGACTTCGCCCTGCAATTCGGTGATTACAACCAATCGTCAATTTCGTGGGCTTTACCCGATGTTGGACCTCCTGCTATCGACGTAGCTCGTTCGTGCCCATCTGTTGCTTGTGGTGCGCTGTTGGATGGATTCAACCTACACGGACTGACGCAAATCAACGCCATCGAGAACTCCAGGGGACGATTACTAGACCTTATCTGACTTACGACTTCCGTAAAGCCGATTACTCTGTTCTGAATGCTGCGTTTCTCTCTCGAGATTGGAGACTTTTCTTCACGATCGACAACGTCAATGATGCGGTGGACTACTTCACCAATGTCGTCAGCGATATAGTTGCCTCCCATGTTCCTCTGGCCAGACCTCCTCCAAAGCCAATCTGGTCAAATCAACGATTACGGTCACTGAAGCGTCGTCGTTCTGGTGCCCTTCGTCGGTATTGCAATTGTCGATCGCAGTATCTGAAACAGCTGTTCAACGCCGCTAGCAGGGAGTATAGAGTTTACAACAAGGTCCTGTACACACGGTATATCTACCGCACCCAGCGCAATCTACGCCAAAATCCAAAGCAGTTCTGGAACTTCATCAAATCCAAACGAAACGAAGACGGACTTCCTACTTCAATGCACCTTGGAGAGCTAAAAGCCAACTCGATTGCTGAAAAGTGCGATCTTTTTGCCACTCAATTCAAAGCGACCTTCAGCAGTTCCGCCGCGTCATCTGCTCAAGTTGCGGCAGCCACTCGTGACACTCCCCGTGATGTGATGGATTTCAACACATTTCGGATTGATGCAGAAGATGTTTCAAGAGCGATTCGTAAACTGAAGTTTTCATACTCTGCTGGCCCAGATGGTATCCCGTCAGTTTTGTTGAAACGTTGCTGTCCAGCGGTTCTTGAACCGCTGGCAAGGCTCTTCAACCTCTCGTTGCAATGTCAGCAGTTTCCATCAAACTGGAAACATTCATTTCTGTTTCCAATTCACAAAAAAGGCGACAAACGTGATGTCAGCAATTACCGCGGAATAACCTCCCTATCAGCCTGTTCCAAGGTATTCGAAATCATAGTAAATGATGCACTTTTTACCTGTTGCCAGCATTATATTTCAAGTGATCAACATGGTTTCTTCCCGAGACGATCTGTCACCACCAATCTGTCTCAGTTCACTTCAACGTGTTTGCAAGCAATGGATGCTGGGAAGCAGGTAGATGCTTTCTATTTGGACATAAAAGCCGCCCAAGTAACAATTTTAATTTTATCAAAGTTTTTTAGCGATTCAAAAATCCTAAACATAAAACCATTGATGCCGACTTGAAAATGCTCTCGAGTTCTTGTATGCCTCAATAAGCCCACGTTCTGGCTAGTTGGCCCAGTCTTATTAGGGTCTACAGGACTTCGTATGCAAACCGGCTTAGGATTTCGGGTTTGTATCACAGTTTTATCAATCTTCTAAATAAAACCATCTTCTGACTTGTCAAATAATTGTTTTGATTACACGGTCCGACAAAAAATCAACTTTTGTTCTGCCCAGCTCCAAATTTCACTTTTTCTGATAGCTCCCGACTAGAAACTCATAAATCTGAAGTTTTGACCCTCCCCCTCCTGGGAGAGGGGAGGGGCGTTGATTTGAAATTTTGAAAAATCTAAAAAATCCGAGGTTTTTCGATCGCCATTTTGGCTAAATGCACGATATCAAAAAAGGAAAAGGTTGACCACGGAGCTTTAGGGGTTGTGCAACTACCAACAAAATTTCACGAAGATCCGTCAAGCCATTCTCGAGAAACGGTGTTTTTACGAAATGATGTTTTAAAGATTTCTCATATTGCACGCAAAGAATCCAACTACTATATGGCACAATTGCTGATTTAACCATGCCGTTTAGCATCATGGTGTCTTCGAGGAAGTTTTTCACTACAGTAACGTGCTTCTTTTAACCTGTTGGTAAAAATGATCAATCCCCCTAAAAGTGAGATAGAATATTTACTTTTTGAATTTTTCAAGATACAAGGTTGATGTCTTCACAAAAGTTGTAGAAAATGCTGTTCTGAATAACTTTGTCGAAGACGCCAAACTCGTAACTCCGTTAGTTTTCAAGATATGTTACGTTTTTATTACCGGCGGTACCTTGAAAGTGGTTATTTTTCCTCAATAACTTTTTTCACTTTTGATTCCACAATTCTATCCTCACAGTCTCCAATAGGTCAATCATTTTGACTTTCTAAATAAGAAAATTACATTTACTTTTGCATTTGCATGAGGTAATTTGCTTACAATTGCCTATAAAGTAGTGCGGGGCAAAAGTTCGCACCTAAGGGTCTCCACAAAATAACTATTAAGCGAAAAGACAATAATTTCGTTTTACATTGCAAAGTATTTTCAACCAAATCTTAAACATGATTTATTATAACGAATCATGATGTTGAGAAATCACATTTCGTTGCTTAAGTGAAAGGGTAAACATGAATTGACTTGAAATAAATGGACTTTGTACCATTAAACTATATTTTATTATGTGCGAGCTTTTTCCCCAAGTATGGGGAAAATGTCCACATTGAAGTACTTGCATTAAAAGCTTTATTACTAGAGCTACAAAAAGAACTCGATAAAATCTAGTGCTATATTTTGAAGGTTACATTTGAAAAATATTAAAAACTCATCGGATTTGTTAAAGAATATTTAGCAAGACCTGATATTTTGATAAATATTTTTTTATCTGCCCCTCAAAATGCAAAATCCAGCCAAAAATTTTTGAAGGGGGGGGGGGGGTTGACAAAAAGTCAAAATAAACTTATTGAGGAAAAATAACCACTTTCAAGGTACCGCCGGTAATAAAAATGTAACATATCTTGAAAACTATCGGAGTTACGAGTTTGACGTCTTCGACAAAGTTATTCAGAACAGAGTTTTCTACAACTTTTGTGAAGACATCAACCTTGTATCTTGAAAAATTCAAAAAGTAAATATTCTATCTCACTTTTAGGGGGATTAATCATTTTTACCAACAGGTTAAAAGAAGCACGTTACTGTAGTGAAAAACTTCCTCGAAGACACCATGGTGCTAAACGGCATGGTTAAATCAGCAATTGTGCCATATAGTAGTTGGATTCTTTGCGTGCAATATGAGAAATCTTTAAAACATCATTTCGTAAAAACACCGTTTCTCGAGAATGGCTTGACGGATCTTCGTGAAATTTTGTTGGTAGTTGCACAACCCCTAAAGCTCCGTGGTCAACCTTTTCCTTTTTTGATATCGTGCATTTAGCCAAAATGGCGATCGAAAAACCTCGGATTTTATAGATTTTTCAAAATTTCAAATCAACGCCCCTCCCCTCTCCCAGGAGGGGGAGGGTCAAAACTTCAGATTTATGAGTTTCTAGTCGGGAGCTATCAGAAAAAGTGAAATTTGGAGCTGGGCAAAAAAATTGTCGGACCGTGATTTTTCACTCTCAATGTTCGATCGTCAGAATAAATTATGCTTGGTTGTTCATCCAGCCATCAATTGGAAAGATGCAGATATGGAATTCAGATTTGTTTTCCTATTTAATACGTGTCAGGAGACATGCCACGGAAAATTTGAGGTGAATGTGACTGTGATAATGACAAAAACTAAGTGCGCCACACAAACTATGCATAATTTGGAAGTTAAATGCATTTAATTTACTCGGTGGAATTGGGTGCAAAAAAGGTTTTCTCAACACAGCGGAGTTTAAAAGACGTTTTGTAATTTTTCTGACAAAATAAAATGACGGAAACGTGGTGTATGGTTTAATTTGATCTTGAGCTGTACGTGAAATCATAAAATTGAGTAATAATTTTTCTGTATTTACATGAATTATCCCGGTTAGGCGACATATTTTTCTGATAAAACTCTGTGTTCCTGATGATTCCTCCAATAGGGCTAACCCTCCTGAGGTAGTCATAACTGAGCACATGATAGAACTAGCGGTTTTATCACAGCATTTTTTTGGTTTATGTTACGGCCACGAAATCTTTTGTTGGTTTTATGCATGGCCTCACAGTTTTGTGTATTTGTTTACAAAAAAAATCTCTCCGACAACAACCGCAAATGCAAGTTTTATTGAAATGGTATATAATAAGTGATAAAACCAATTCATGTCTACTTGCAAGTCTTTAACTGAAGATGTTTATAGCAGAAGTTATATGATAGTTTTATGGAACGCCAAAGGTTCAAAGTAAAAAACTACCACATAAAACTAATTTAGAACAACTAGCTTTTTGACATGCTCGTATAAAACCAGGATAAAACATGAGTAAACCTTCAAGGCATGCTGATTGTTACTTGGGCGCCTTTGACAGAGTTGACCACGCCATACTTCTGAAGAAACTAGAGAAAATTGGAGTGTCTGGCCATTTTGTAGAGTGGTTCAGATCCTATTTGACTGGCCGATCGCTCAGTGTTAAAATCGGATCCCTTCAATCTACGCCCTTAAATAACGTGTCCGGTGTACCTCAAGGCAGTAATCTCGGCCCTTTACTGTTTTTGCTGTTCATTAACGATGCGACGTTGATATTACCGCCTGGAGTAAGGCTCTTCTATGCGGATGATGCTAAGCTGTACGTCGTCGTTACGTCATCAACGACTGCATTGAGCTTCAAATGATTTTATCCCGGTTTGAGAAATGGTGCACGGATAACAGACTTACTCTCAGTATAGAAAAATGCCAGGTTATCACATTCAGTCGGAAGCAGAAGCCAATAACGTTTGATTATTCGCTTGCGGGTATATCTCTTGACCGAGTACAGCAAGTTCGTGACTTAGGTGGTATCCTCGATCATGGTCTAACGTTCCGTTCTCATTACGACGAGATTATCTCTAGAGCGAACCGACAACTCGGATTTATAATGAAGATTGCCAACGAATTCGAAGATCCTCACTGCTTGAAATCACTCTACTGCTCATTGGTGCGCTCAATACTGGAGTTTCCGTCGTTGTTTGGTGTCCCTTCCAGAACACCTGGACAGCGCGCATTGAAAATGTTCAAAAGAAGTTCGTGCGTTTTGCCCTGCGGAATCTACCTTGGCGCGAGGATCAACGTTTGACTCCCTATGTCGACCGCTGCCAGCTTCTTGGGATTGACACTTTAGAAACGAGACGCTATACCGCACAGGCTATGTATATTGCAAAGATCCTGAAGGGTAGCATCGACTCATCGGCACTCCTATCACAGATTAATTTGTACGCTCCTGCAAGATCGCTTCGAAGACGGGACATTTTGCGGCTGGATCGGCGAAACAGTCGATACGGACAACACGATTCTGTACGGTTCATGTCGTCTACTTTCAACGAAGTTGCTTATCTGTTTGATTTCAATGTTTCCTTGACTTCCATGCAGCAACGCTTCACAATGCACTTTCGAAACCTAAACCAAGTGAACCATCAGCTTTAAGTTTCATGTTTAGTTTTAATTTTGACGATTGTTGTTTTTCCTCTTTTGTTTTGTTATTTGGTTTCATCTATTTGTGTGTGTTTTTTTTTTACTTCATTAAGACATAGTCAGATGAAGACTGGTATTAAATAAATAAATTAGAAAATAAATTATAAAATTAGTTTGGGAAGCCGAAGTACTCGCGGCTGTTTCGAGATTAGGATTAACAAATATTTATAATTGGAAAGGAATATTGAGACATTACCGGTATCCTGCGTGTAATGAATGTTGCATTACTCCATTGCAAATAAAGGGCAATGAAATATTGATTTTGCTACAGTTTTTTGTTTTGTTTTCTCAAAATCTTCAGAAACTATCAAACTTGATAATAAAGTCACACTATTTACACTAAGGAATCCTCGAATGGTTTCAGGGAGGAATCTCAGAAGGAATCTTAGGAAAGAAATTCATGAAGAAATCCAAAAGGAAAATTCTGGACTAAATTCTGCAAAAACTGGTGTATAAAACCCTGCATAAACTTCTGCAGGAATCTCTGGCGGTTGAAGATTCTCTTTTTGAGATCTCTGCAGAAAATTCTGAAGAAATCCCTAGTTGAAGTTTTCAAGAAATTTCCGAAGGAAATCCAGTACAAATATTCGAAAGAAATTCCAGGAGGATACCCGAAATGAATTCAAGCAGGAATCCCAAGGGAACTACAGCAGGAATTTCCAAAGGAATTCCAGAAGCAATCCCCGACAGAATTCTAGCGGATATATCTGAAAAATTTCAAGGAGGATTTCAAGGAGGAATCAACGAAAAATATTGAGAAGGAATCTCTGAAGGAATTCCAGCAGAAATCCCAGAGAGAATACTAGGAGGAATTTCCGAAAGAATCCCATAAGGTATTCCAGCAGGAAACTCCGAAGGAATTCTAAGATGAATCCCCGGAGGAATTCTAAACGGAATCCCCGAAGGAATTCTAGAAGGAATCTGCGAAGAAATTCGAATAGGAATCACCATAGGAATTTCAAGATGGAATCCCGAAGGAAATCCAGAAGGAATCCCCGATAAAATATCAGGAGAAATCTCCGAAGGAAGAATCCTCGAAGGAAGAACCGCTCAAAAGAAACCCCCGAAAGAATTCTAAAAGGAATCCCAAAAATTACTCTAGGAGCAATCCCCGAAGGAATTCCAAGAGAAATCCCCGACTGAATTCCAGGAGATATTCTCGAAAGAATTCTAGGATGAATCACCGAAGGAATTCCAGAAAAGAGAAATCACCAAAGGAACTCCACGAGTAATCCCCGATCAGGAGAAATCCCCGAATGAATTTTAGGAGGAATCCGCGATTGAAGTCTAGAAAGAATCCCTGAAGAAATTACAGGAGAAATCCCTGCAGGAATCCCAGAGGTCACCTCAGAAGGAACTCCGGAAGGAATCTCCGAAGGAATTACAAGCGGATTCTTCCAAAAAGGAAACCCCGAAGGAAATTAAATGTAAAACCGTCTAACTTTCGTGATAAACATGATTTTTCATACAAAAAGAATATGCTACCCTCAAGTTTTACTTGAAGTAAAATTCAATGTGTTTAAATCCAAGCTAAAATCTTTTACAAGCACGTAGACTCAAAAATAAAAAATATGTTGGAGGCCTTGAAAAAGTTCTACACTACTTTCGGGCATCGAAATCCATGAAAATTTTGGTTTCGTCAGATTTAAATATAGAGTTATCTCCATAAACAAAAGAGAAATCACCCAAACTGACACACTGAAAATGCCTTTTAGCCCCCAGCAATTGTCTCATTGGTTTCTTGTGTAAACGGAGCTGATCGGGTGATACTGGAGTAGCAGCCAAACCGTTCAAGTTGAAAACCTCAACTCCAAAAAGTTTTTATACCACTTCTTCTGCTTCTTGGCGCAAAGTCCCCACTGGTAAAAGCCTGCATCTCAGCTTAGTATTCTATGAGCACTTTCACAATTATTCACCGTGAGCTTCCTCTGCCAATGACCATTTTACATGTGTATAATGTGTGACATGCAGAAAATCTATGCCCAAGTAACTCAAGGAAATTTATTTACGAAATGTTCCTGAACCGACCGCAAATCTAATTAGTCACCCTCAGCTTGGTTATTGGTTATGCTGAATACCCATGCCACGCCTATACAACTGTGGCTATAGTGGCCCTTTTATTTGTACGAGTCCATGCTCTGTATGCATCACATGTTCGGCCGCTCGGCCGATGGTCATTATGCCACCACTGTCACCACTTCGCTACCAACAACCAAGTACTTGCTGTATTGATCGTTAAAACCAATTCTTACTGTTTACCTTTAAAAAGACACGAATATCTTTTCCGGGGCTCGACGATCAGTTCTGATGATACCGATATGGTTCGCAAAACCTACGTAAATATTGGAACTTTGAAATTTCCATTCCATTTCATTTGATTTCACATAAAATAATTTGTTGCACGCAAAATTGCAAACAAGCTCCATACTGCAGACAACCTGTAATTTAACAATCCGATGGAGAATTGCGTTGAAAGCGATGGAGGTCATTTTGTAACAGCGAACTCGATGTAACAATATTTAACTGTATAGGAGAGTATGCGACCACGTGACGATGGTACCGATCCTTCACATGCCAGCTCTCCTAATGGCTTCTTCAAGAGCTATATTGAATAACAAGTTCGACAGTGCGAAATTTCGAACACTTGAATAAATCATGTCAATAAATTTCATCGGAAAAGCGCATTTCATCATTATCTGCCATAACTCATTTCTTTTCACTTAATCTTACGCTGCTTTGAAATCAATGAAAAGATGGTAAATCCGCAAGCTGTACTCCTGGAGTTTATCTAAGATTTATCATTCCATATTGACTCATTAACGCCCAGTGATGTATTTATAGTTCAGTAACTTTTGCGATAACCGGGAAATAAGGCATGTTGGAAGACTGGTGTTTTCAACAAAGTTGTTGAGGAGGGCAAGGACTCTCCGATAGTACGTAGTGATCATGAAACATTTTGCTTTGATAGGAGCTGCGTCAACAGCCATTGCCAATACCGTCGCGCCCGCATCAGGTTTCGACAAAGTTGAGCAGGACAAGTTCTAGGTTTATCCGTTAGGTGGCGCTAGTAAATTTCAAAAACTCTTAGCTGCTGTATCACGAGAGGCGAACTACATTGAAGAATTTCGTCTTTGGCAAAGTTGATCAGGACATCAAGGGGGTGGAGCGGACCTGGTGTGAACACTTAACTATCACGCCGAGGACCTGGGATCGAATCCCACTTCCGACAAACTCGCAAAATGTGAGTTCTTTCTTCGGAAGGAGAGTAAAGCGTGAGTCCCGAGATGAACTAGCCTAGGGCTAAAAATCTCGTTAATACAGATAAAAAAGGACATCAAGGGCTATCCGATATTGAACTAGTTGTTCGTAGGTTTATCCGCTAGGTGGTACTAGTAAGTTTTGAAAATTCTTAGTTGATGTTTCTCGAGAATTAGGCGTCATGGAAGAATTTCGTCCTGTCCAATTAGCGCTACTTCATGCACATATTTTTTTTTCTTCTCGACACGAAAGCCAATGGTTTGATTGTGTCGTAGCTTGAACCGTCTGTTAGAAAAGTGTTGTCATTCCATTTAACGATAGTTATTTGATTTTTCTCGTCGAATTGGAAACCATAAGAGCCTCAACAACTTTTTTCAACTGATTTTTCGGACTGAAGTGGGCATTGTACTGTTCGATTTTGTCGCATAGGTACCTCTTGTACGAAAACCTATTTTGCACAGTTTTACGAACAAATCATATGAACTGAAGAAGTTGTTTTGTTTCAAGTTGTTTCAAGGGGTTGTGCACTTCCTTCAGGACATGTTTTGCCACAGTAAAAATTTAAATGATATCAGTACCCAGCTAACACAAAGTTTATATGGTGTTGAATAGGATGCTAAAGTGGAGGCCATATGCGTACAAGCTTCCATTTAACCGCGTGTAAAGTGTGTGTATATTGCCTCCACTTTTGCATCTTATTCAACATCATATGCGATCGTTTGTTGACTGGGTAGCCGTTACTGCCGCATAAGGCCCATAGTGTGTGGGCAAACCTTTTGAGTTTTCCTTTGATAAACTGCTTTACAGGGTGACGGCCGTCATATCACATATCATCATTTCATCGATGGATAAGTTCTGATCGAACACATACCATTTTTGATAGTTCGAATTCACGATAATTATGATTTCCCGCACCTTCAATCCTTGACTTTCCGTATCGTCTTCGAGAAGATGATTATTTGTAAAATGATACTTACCAGTAACAACAATGTAAAAACGTAGATTTTCATTGCGTACTTGATGTAGTGTGGTTGATTCTAGGTTTACCCATAAGGCATTGGCGTAGCTAGCTTTTTCTTTTTTCTCACTCACTCTCCTAAACAAACAGGCACAGACCCCCTCTTGCATCCCGCTCTTTCTTTGTTTGCTTAAGAGAGCGAATAAAAAAAAGCTGATACGCCAATGCCATTAGGTGGCTTCAGTTATTCTCAGAAATTTTGAACTTCTGTATCTCAAGAATAGAACTGGAGATCGTAGTAAGCCTTGCCGTGGCCGGTCGAGTTTTGCTTTGCTTGTCACTTTTTTTTTCGAGCTCCGGTTTCTTTTTGTTTCGCGTTTTGAACGGTGATTTGGCTGGTGCTATTTTTTCGGATTGTTCGATTGTGAGTTCACCGGATGTTAAACCGCGTGTTCCGAATATTTTCTGACACGTTCTATGCATGGTTCATGGTTCATGGTAGCACCTTCATATAGTTTACAGTGGCTTGTGATGTTACCGCCAGTGGATCGGCCGCCAGTACTACGCCACCCGGGAAGTTATTGTTATGCGGAAAAGAAAGTTTTCCATTCGCTAGGAAATACATTTCAAGTTTTGTTTGATCAAAACTTCTAGTGAAAAACGTGTAAAATTGTTTAATAATTTGAAAGGAAAACAAATGAAAGTGTTGTTTTACGCCTACAAGAAAATAGTGACGATTGGGAAAAAAATAGTTTTTTTTTTTAACTGTTCGCAATTGCGGCTCGGTGGGCTTTCAGTCACGTGTTTTTCATTTCCGTGAACTAAAGAAGCGCATCTCAGAGGAACAAGCTTATGGAGCTACATCAGTTCAGCAGCAACAGCAATTTATTAATTTCGGCAGACTTCCGGAGCCATCAATTTATCATTGCGGAATGTACCGTAAGTGTGACCCTTCCGGCGTGCCGAACCGGGCTTCAGTGGGGGTTGATCAAGAGCGGCCGCGGCGAGCGAGTAGCAATCGAGGTGAGATCTTTCTGATTACACTCTTTGTGCCCTATATTATTTTATAACTGTATTGTATTGTATAAATTGAAAATTCGCTATTTTCAATATCCTTTCATCTATTGGAAGCTGCTTCAGTTCTGGGCTCTTTCTAAGTTGATGAAGGGATTTATAAATGCTTGCAAGGACTTGGCCAGGTGTGTGGAGCTGAATGGGTCTATGACATTGTAGATAGTAGCGACATCAGCAATGTTAATGGATATATTCAACTTTGCAACTCCATCCAAGATTTGTGCAAGTATTCATGCTATGCTATGCTATGCTATGCTATTCTGTATCTCAAGAATAGAACTACTTAAACTCGGGACTTAGGCCCACATAACCACAGCTGTAAATAACGTGAGCCGTAAAAAACGAACACACATCATCAGTGGGAATCATTTGTACTGTGAGCTCCGGAAGAATCTGAGACAGATGAGAATGAGATGTACAGACTTCCGGAATGCTGGCTTTCTCAGTCTTGGCTAGTTTTGATTTCCCCAAGAGTGAGATCAGAATATTTAAAAATGTTTTTAGTTTTCAAACGGGGACGTTTTTTTTTCCAAAAAAATCACTTTTTTCATGCAAAAACGAATGAAAAAAATTATAACACAGATATGCTGCCGGTGGAAGCATAATTGTCCCATGTGCATTTTTGGCAATATTGAGATTTTGCAGTCCATGACCATGTATCATGGGGTACTATCATATGGGGAAATAAAAATTGGTAGTTTGTTCCGAAAATTGTTGAAAAAATGCAAGGCCGATTTGTAACATTCTTAAAAGTGGACGCATAAGCGTCACGTTCCATTGGAAATCCTATGGAACTATAAAATCGCTCTAAAACAAAAATTAGTGCTCAAATTCAAAATTGGTTGATGTTAGAACACGATTCAGCACTTATACTTCATATTTGAGACCATTTACTTTTTTCGAACTTTGGACGCGATTTTCTCGATTGTCTGTTTTTGCACATGGGACATTTATGCGTCCATCGGCAGTATGATTTTTTTTTTTTTTTGAAAAAATGTTGATCGTTCAAGGACATGACACATGAATGGCGAACACTCAAAAAAATTTGGTAGAAAAGCTTGAAAACTGTTTCCGCAATCGTAGTCACCCGCATCAACGTTTCTGAAAAAAAAACATAATTCGAGATAATCGCGTTTTAAGTTTGCACTACGCGCCCATAAGGGAGCGAGGCGCAAAACGCTTTATCTTTGCTTGTACTGCTTGGATCTCTATGAAAATTTGACACAGCATTCTTAAGAACCCATACTTTAAGATAAAAGAATGAAAAAAATCGATTTCGTGCTCGACCTCAACAAATATAACCACTTAAGACTACTCCAATGGTCTCAATCCATTGACCATAAAACGTGACATAAGTTTGTGTGCCGCGTTGGGGAGTGTTATTACTCTGAATATTGTGCCTCTAGTATATGTCCCTTATTGTAAAGAGGACAAATGGAACCCTCCAGTCATCTTGCAGGTAGTTCTTCTTCAGCGTGAAATAAAGAATTTCGTACAGCTGCTTATAAAATTCGGCTGGGAGCCTAGTCTTACTGTTCTTCAGCTCTCTCATTCCTTTTTTTTTGCCTCATGTAGCATCGGGAGCCCATAGCTTGTCCATCGTCACTGCTGCTTAACCCTAATAGGATGTTGGAGTCAATATGGCTTAGACAGGCTCGCTGAACGTGCAGCACGCCATCGTGGTGTGTCTACCTGGGTAGAAGAAGAGAGTTCAATAAGAACATATTTTGATATTGAGATCAACATTTGAAATTGGTTTGATTGATACAAGTGATAAAAGATTTAAAGATAATATCTAATTTACTCCTGGAACATCATTATCAGATCATATCTTGTTTATAAGATCTAACCTATAGCATGAAGTACCAAATTCTGATATTCTTCAGAAGCTCCAGGAGCATTTTTTTCGATATTATTTTCAGATCTTTTATCTCTTATATCAATCAAACCAATATCAAGTTTTGATCGTCAGTACTTCAACTCTACCCGGGTAGCGTAACATCTTAGGAGAGTTATCGTGTACATTGACATATTCTTGTGGCAATTTAAACCAAAAAGGAGGAATGCCTATGTATTTTTCATTCAACAGTTAAAATACCGATGCCGCCCAAATCATGCAACAAATGTCTATATACCTACATAGGGAATTTACAAAAAATATCGGCAAAATGTAGTAAATATGTACTAGTTTTGATATAGCGCGGGAAAGGTATGATTCTTCCAACCAGTCTACTTTCCAGTGCCGCTTGTGATTCCTACAGCTAGAACCGACACCCAGCTCCAAATATAGCCCCATCAGCACCCGTTCTCACGCACGGCTTCAGACACATTCTAATTAATTTCCTCAAGTTGGACTCTATTTTGTATGGCTTAAACGTCTCCTAAGACCTGACACCTAACAATGATGTACTGCCATCATTATTGCTCTGCGAGTAAAAGACAGAAAAGGCAGCACCCGTGACCTAACCCAAACCTAACCAACAGACCGTCCAACCGCCCGCCCATTGGAGACCAACGATGATGTTCGTGTTTAGTATTCCCGGAACGGCACGGTGTGCGAACCTCCGGGGACCGCTGGTCATATCCGAGTCACCACACCGAAGAAGACAAATCAGACGACGACGGGGTGAAACCCTTGAGAGGAGACGGGGTCAACACGTTCGTCTAGTTTTATTCAATGATCAGAAAACGCGAGTTGAGCATCCACTGCCGGTTGACACGACGATGGACGCTCACGTTTCTCCATTTCCGTCCTTAAAGTTATAAATTGTAATTAGGTGTCAGAATGGTGCTTTTCCCATTTTACGCTCTCTCGGTTTTCCATCCGTGTGGTTGGTTTGGACTCGTTGCGCATCCGGGTGCGGGTGGTTTTCCGGAACTGAACAACCCAACAACCGGCAGCAGCAGCAGTAGCAGAATCTAGTTTACACGTTGTCCTCCTGTCTGTGTGACACCCGAAGTGTGTTTCTGCGGCCAGCGGTGGTGAGCAAAAAATGTGGAAGGTGGCGCGGGGCGGGCGTTGGGGACAAACCCCTTGTTGGTTTGAGGTTTTCTGGAACAAGGCGAGCAGTGGCCAACATTCCAGTCTCTATTGCTTCAAACGGGTGGGGATGAACAACAGTGTTCAGTTGTACGTAGATACCTTCAAAGCCCCGTTTTTGTGTGCTTCTGCTGCGAGAACGTGCAAATGTGAGAAAAAGTAAGCTGTTTGTCTTTGGTATTTTTACATTTCGAAACGTGTCGTAGTCACGATTCCGAGAGTGGAAGATAGTTGGGATTTTTACTTTGTGGTTGACAATCGTGCTCACGAACCAGTGAAATCGTTTTTGCGGACGTTTCCATACTCTGGGGAATGTGCTACTGCACACACGAGTTGTGTCCTGAAGCAGGTCATGCGGAATTTTGCGACTGGTGATATGATAATAAAATTTCATGTACTGTTTTTCTTTCAATCTTGTTACACTAGTGCTTTCAAAATCTTCGAAAAAGCCCAAAAGTAATTTCGAAAAAAAAATACTGGAAAAACAAACCTAAGAAGGTTTGAGTTTACCGTCAAATATTTGATGATCTCGGATATCGCGGAAAATCGTATCCCGGGACACAACTTGTGAGGTGGAGCCTGGCAGCTTATAATCTTCGCAGCATGCTTCTGTCTGGGCCTACAGTCCCAAGTCTTGAGCCCCAGTTCAATACGCCAAAAGAAAGCCACCGATGGCATCCGTCACAAGCAACCGAGTCAAGACCACCAGTGTCTCTAACGGGCCTTTTCCGTGGCGTTCCGTGCCGTACCATAACTAGTACGTGGTTCGTGGTCTTATCTAGGTTTTTGCACTGCAAAATCGCTTCAGCAATAAGATCTCTCACCTCCACTTTTTCACCAAAGACTTCTTCCACCAAACATTAATAAGCTAGGTCCTTGCACGTTGTATCCTTCCTGAGCACAAGCATCATTTGAGCTGTACAAGTACGTCTGGTACTGAGTGCATCAGCTACAAAAACCGTAAGCTTAGCGTCACTCCTCATTGCTTTGAAGACTTCCGAATATTTGGACTCGTCGGTCTGTTTCCTAAGTATTTTGTTAATATAACTCAAGCGTGATGACAAATGGGGAACAGATTTCCCGAAAAAGATCAACAACCCAAGAAAACTTTCAATTCAGACACATTTCGCGGCGGTTTCGCTGCACGCATATTTTCAATCTACTGCAATGTTAGCCAATCGAGGTAGAACTGAATAAAGATTTTTTTTACAATTTTCAAAGTCAATCCTTAACACGTCGAGATAACAAAATACTAAAGGTGAACCGTTCAGAATTTGGTCCATGACCTTATGAAAAATTGTACCCCTTGACGATGCATTTATCGGCTGTTCGAGCCCGTATGAAGTTGATCATCAATATTAACTTCTTTTCTCGATCAGCCTAGATATGTAGCTGTGTAGTGTCGGTAACGATTGTCTCAATTGGCAAAAAATAACACTACGAGCCGCCTGTTCCGGTGGTCCACCAACAAGTGACCCCTTGTTCATGGTGTGATGCGGCTATATGCTTACCGTGCCTAGGAATGAATGGCTAGGAGGGTCTAATAAAAACCTGACCGCAAATGGAGCCTGTGAAGTATCAGGGTGCCCTCCACAGTATGTTGCACTTACTGTGCTAACCGGAGCAATAGCGCAGTGGACCTTGTGTTTCTCTGAGCCAATCAGCTGCCCTTCTTTAGTCTCACTTGAGGCTAAATAAGGACGGGATTATGAAGATGTTGTTAATTAGTAAATTTTCACCTATATGGTTTCACATTATGCGATTTACACAGTGTATCTCGCCTTTGGCGTTTTCCAATAGATATCGATCTGGTTTTGTTGCTGCTGTTCTTTGTTGTGCTGTTGTTGCGAAGAGTTTAATCTTGTCTAGTTTGGTAGTGGCTACGGTTAGGAGAGCACAGATCAATCTTCAGCATAAAAGAACAGCAACAATCAATCTTTGCAAACTTATGCAAAATGGTTCAGCCCAAGTGGCCTTGGTCCAAGAACCTTACTTCCGTAAGGGGAATCTCTATTTAGGAAACTTTGTGAACCCGGAGTTTGCTACTTTCAGTAAACATGAAATGGCAAACTCGCGTGTCATGCCTCGAGCCTTTGTGCTTGTCAACAACGCAATAGTTGCTACACACATCTCTGAACTAACCACCAGAGATGTATGCGCTATCACAATTGATGTATCTGTTGAAAACCTCAACAGGAAATACGTCTATTGTTCGGTTTATTTACCGCATGATGAACCATCCCCTACGGATGCTTTCAAACAAGTCATCGCATACTGTACTTCAAAGGGTTACGTACAAAAGGCTGAATCACATAAGGCTGAATGATCAAAAGGCTGAAAGCATCAAAAGGCTGAAAGATATCAAAAGGCTGAAAGATATCAACATGTTGAAAAGTTTTGAAAGTTGTAGAGAATCGAATGAAATGACATTTTGGACATTTATGAATAATCTATTGGTCTTTGATAAACATTTGACTCAACTTGAAAATGATCATAGGAAACAAAAGAATCTTTGCTCGAAAGTACATTTGGTCAAAACCCATTTTACGGAAGAGGAAGTATATGACATTCAATCGGTTTGACTATTCATCGAATGGACATCTGGTCACGTGAGCTAACTCTAACTGATGAAAAGACATTAAAGTAGAACATAATCTTATGGATTTCGGTATCATAATGTCTATGTTATTGTACTTTCTTCAGTATCATATCGGCCAATACCCCGTTAATACTTAACTATTTTAGCTCAAATTAACAAAGGTTTTGGCCAACAATTTATTTCCACTCGTTTGAAGTATTATGTGTGTCAACTCGGAAACTAGGTTGAATGAGTCTTAGATGTAAACAATTGTTCGGGTAATTCGGGTAATAAGCGGTAGGCAAAAACTATTGTACCTAACTGTTGCTCAAAAATGTTTGAACTTTGTTCAGTTCTAAATTTATAACGCATGCGAGCTCTAAATTGAACATCGAAATCCGCGAAACTAAAATGGCCATACCTTCACCATTCTTCTGCTATTGGAACCATATCTGAGCGTACCAGTCCGGTCAACATGGGTTTTGGAAAATCCGGATTTCCAATCATATGATTTAATACAATACAGTAACGGAGTTATTGGCATGAATTATCGAAAATCATAAAATTGCCTAAACCAATAGAGTCTGATCAGTGATCATCGGTCCATCAGTTGGCCATTTCTGATTAAGTTTCTCAAGGAACTCCGGGTGACTAAACAGGTTTATTAGCATCACATATTGCGCAGTTCCCACCCAACTGGACCCCTTTCGCAGTTAGTATAAGTGCGGGATCGTGAATAAAACTGCGATTTTGCATCGAATCGTTTCGGTGTCTTCTGCGCACTTATTCAGCACATTGTAATGCATAAGTGCGCAGAAGACACCGACACGATTCGATGCAAAATCGCAGTTTTATTCACGATCCCGCACTTATACTAACTGCGAAAGGGGTCCAGTGGGGTGGGAAATGCGCAATATTGACAGAAACTATTTCCCCCAATGTTGTGCGCATAAGAATTCAGAACCGAATTGCAGCACTGCAGTGTGAACGCGTTCAATTTGCATTGAAGTTCATACTCGGCACACTGCGATCAAATATGTACACATGCAAATTGAACGCGGCATGAACTGGATAGGACTGAACCCGTAGCATGCTGACTAACATGTTACCCTGGTATCTGTGATACTAAAATGGTCAGCGCCATTTCACCCTTCAATTTTGGCAATCTTTTGGGCTAATTCAAGCTCCTTTTATTGAAGAGTGAACCAGTCCGACCATCGTGTGTTTCAAAAAATCTAAATTCCTGGAGCTGTATTTCAATATCCGAGACCACAATGTCGTACCAAAGGATCTATGATGCATTTCCCTGTGACATAACATAATAACGACCAAACATGTAGATGCGGCACAAGGTTCTAATCCTAGGAAAGAAGAGACATAGGATTTAATGATGAAGATAAGCGCATGTGAACTCAGATTCGAATGGGAACCGAGCGGGCGCTCTTAAGTAGCAAAAGCTCTGACAGGCAAGTTCAAAGCTTTGTCGACCAAAAAATTTAAAGTGCTCAGTTCATTTTTGGCTCACGTTCTGTTCGAATACAATACTGCTTGAAAGAATAGCCTATTTTATAAGAAGGAGAAACACCTGGTAAAAAGTAAGCAGCTTCAACACCTGAACTTAAATTATGGTTCTTTCAACATTTTAAAAGAAGGATTTGATAAAAAAAAAAAGATGCAGCTATAACATTCAAACACAGTAAGAACAGCCTATGTTCAAAAGAAGGGAAAATCTCCGATGAATCGTTTTTAAGGAATATGTGCACGCAGAAGCTCGCTGCATTTTACACTTTCGTAAGAATGCCAACACTGAATATATGCAAATACCTCAAAAGAACAGCCTATTTTTAATAGAAGGAAAAATCACTCACGGGAGAGTTATTAGTATGCAGATATTATCATCAAACCTTTCCGCTTGGTCGTTATACTGTACTATTTGCGGCCACAATACTTACTCTTCCATCAGAGATTTTTCCCGCTTTTTTAGAAAGGCTGTTCTTTCGAGGTAAATGCATAGATCATAATTTAACCATTCAACTAGGCTGTATAGTAAACCTCCTTAGCATTAAAATCAATATAACCCATTCGCCTTAGTGGCATTTGAGGCCTGATATCCTTCGGCATAATGACACAGCACCAACGGGAACGACATTTCGGCAAATGCCACTTCGGGGAATAGTATTCCGGAAAATATAATACCTTGTGTAATACCATCTTTTAAATCATTAAACCCTCAGCTCAGATTCTATTGAGTTCATTATTATGCATATTTCAAGTTTTGGAATTTGCCATGTTTTCAGCCTTTTGTCATTTCAGCCTTTTGAAATTTCAGCCTTTTGTTACATATCCATAGTTTCAGCCTTTTGTATTCAGCCTTATGTGCATTCAGCCTTTTGAAATTCAGCCTTATGTTACCATCCCACTTCAAAAGGCCTTCCGCTAATTGTTGGCAGTGATGCTAATGCTCACCATATCATCTGGGGCAGCTCAGACATTAACTTGAGAGGCTCCAGTTTGATGGAGTACTTAAGTAGTACAGATCTTGCATTACTTAACATAGGCAACCGCCCAAGCTTCGTGGTATCTGCTAGAGAGAAAGTGTCAGACATAACGCTTTGCTCTAGTAGAATTAGTCACGAGGTGACCAATTGGCATGTGTCAGATAAAGAATCTTTATATGACCATCGCTACATCTTTATTGAACATTTAAATGTTACTTCGCATACATTGCGTTTCAGGAATCCCCCGGTCAACAAACTGAGATCTTTTTACTGACTTGGTTGCGTCCAAATTTCATGGATACTCACCATCCATTGACACTCCAAGTGATTCAGATGATGCCGTTGATACTACAATGACCTTCATCATGGAAGCTTTTGAAGAAGCATGCCCTCTACGGTATGTGAAGATCACAAGAGGAACCCCTTGGTGGAACTATGATCTGGCGAAACTCAGGAAACAATGTAGAAAGAGTTGGAAAAGACGACGTTCGGCTGGTTCGGAGGCTTTCAGGTCGGCTCGCAAGGCCTACAGGAAAGCTCTCCGGTCTGCTGAACGATCCGGCTGGAAAAACCTTTGTACAAATGTTTCCAGTTTGAGTGAAGTCAGTCGGTTAAATAAAATCCTTGCGAAATCTAAAGATTTCCGAGTGAACGAACTTCGTTTGCCAAATGGCGATCTGGCTTCCTCTGATGAGGAAGTTCTGGAATGCTTATTCAGCACACACTTCCCTGGATCTTCGGATGAACCTGATGTCTTTTCTTGTAGTTACGACTCCCTGGCTTCGGCTCGGAGTATTGTACAGAAAGGAACGATTGAGTGGACACTTAACAGATTTGAAAGATCTCCTGGGGCAGATGGGATTTATCCTATTTTGCTTCAGAAGGGATTTGATCATTTCAAACATGTTTTGAAAAAATATTTGTTAGCATTTTTGCTACAGGGTATATTCCCAAATCCTGGCGGGATATTACTGTGAAGTTTATTCCGAAAGTGGATCGTACGTCGTATGTAGAAGCAAAGAGTTTCAGATCTATCAGTTTGACCTCTTTTATTCTGAAATGCTTAGAACGCATTGTGGATCATCACATCCGTGATGTTCATCTGGCCAACGTGCCTCTTCATTAGAATCAACATGCCTACCAATCTGGTAAGTCCACTGTGACTCTTTTACACAAGATAGTTTACGATATCGAGAAAGCATTCGCTGAAAAGCAATATTGTTTGGGTGTTTTCTTAGATATCGAGGGTGCCGTGGTCATGGTATATCTTTCATTATTTCCAATTGGATTCATGAAATGCTCAAAAACCGATATCTCTTCTCGACATTGCGTCTAGCAGGGATTAGGAAATTGAGTGTTTGTGGATGCCCCCAAGGAGGAGTCTTGTCACCGCTTTTGTGGAATCTCGGAGCGGATACGCTATTGAGGCAACTCAATAATAGCGGTTTTCCTACTTATGGTTTTGCCGATGACTACCTAGCATTGTTAGTTGGTATATGTATCACCACCCTTTTCGACCTGATGCAAAGAGCCCTTCAGGAAGTTGAAGGTTGGTGTCGCCAATATGGCCTTTCGATTAATCCGAGTAAAACATCTATTGTTCTTTTTACAGAAAGGCGAAACCGTAATGGCGTTCGACCTTTGCGTCTCTTTGATTCTGAAATCGATGTGACTGAACAGGTAAAGTACATTGGAGTCATTCTTGATTCCAAGCTTTCCTGGACACCTCACATTGAGTTCAGAATCAAGATAGCTTATATGGCCTTTGGCCTTTAAAAGGCTCTACAGATGAGGATGGCCTTCGGGCAATGCCGGCAAACCTTTGATACTACTTAGGGTCTAAAACCCAAGTATATCAAATGGATCTACACAACTGTGGTTCGGCCAATATTGGCCTATGGATGTTTTGTGTGGTGGCAAAAGGGCGAAATGAGAACGATCCAATCAAAGTTAGGCCATCTGCAAAGGATGTGCTTGATGGCGATGTCTGGAGCGTTCCCACGGCAGCACTCGAAGTTCTCTTTGACGTTGCTCCACTACCCGAGCAAAGACCAACAACAAAATTACAGCAAATCGAAAACATGATTTGTATTCAGCAACAAATTGATATCACATTTTGATATCATTTTATCTTTACTTAATTTGATTTCAAATTTTGCTTTCGGTTTGCTGTCATTTTGAATTAATGTAAATATTTAGTGTTACAATAGTTTTTAAATCTTTTAGTAAACTATGTAAAATTATTCTAGGGATATATCGTTAGTGCAATTGTATTATTGCATTAAGGATTTGATATCAACCCTAAAACTCTACATTTAACGATTTTTCATTTTTCTTGCGCTGATAACAAAAACAGTTATCAATTTGCTATCATCGATAGCAGGAATGGTTTTCAATTTGCTGTCACAGGAACATTTTTCTGCTCTCACTTTTGATGTTTCAACCGTTAAAACGACCAAAACGACAACAACCTGAGTTATCAAAATTTGCAATAACACAACATCAAAATTAGTTTTCAATTTGCTATCAGACTTTGCTCGGGTACACATTCATCTCAAACAAGAAGCACTTTCTTGCACTTACCGTCTACGGGTACTCGGTCAACTAGAGGAAAATCCTGTGAACCGCACATCAACACACACCTTGTTGTTTCCACTTTTGGTGAATTGGGACAAAATTGTCCTTGCTCCAAGTGATCTTACAATTGCTTGTAATTTTCCATATAGGTCATTTTCCACGAAATTCCCTTCCCGGGAAGAGTGGACAACTGGATATCTAGAAAGAAGTATTTCAGACGGCATCGTATGTTACACTGATGGCTCCCTTCTCGAAGGTCGAGCAAGTGCTGGTGTTTATTCTCGTGAGCTAAGGCTGCATCAGTCTTATTCATTTGGTAGACACGGTGCACACCGTTTTTCAGGCCGAAATCTTTGCTCTTATGTGCGGAGTGCAATCAGCACTTCAGCAGCACGTAATGGGCAATGTAATAACTCAGATAGCCAGGCTGCTATTAAAGCGCTTGCTTCGGCCAACTCCAGGTCGAAGATAGTTATCGCTTGCCGAACTTAAATCGAGGAGCTCAATTCAGCAAATGCTGTTCACCTTGTATGGGTACCTGGCCATTCTTCCATCGCTGGAAATGAATTGGCTGATAAGTTAGCTCGCGCTGGAGCATCACATGACTTCATTGGCCTTGAGCCAGCTATTCCGGTATCCAAGTGTTGGGTAAAGCTTCAGATTGACACCTGGGCTGCCACTCAGCACAAACAATACTGGAATAGTTTGGAGTCATGTCGTCAAACAAAATTGTATTGTACTGAGCCATCTCTAGGGGTTGCAAAGTATCTAACAAATCTGTCAAAGCAGAATTGCAACATGCTGGTCAAAGCATTGACTGGCCACTGCCGACTC
The DNA here is from genome assembly GCF_035046485.1 of Aedes albopictus. NCBI lineage: Eukaryota > Metazoa > Arthropoda > Insecta > Diptera > Culicidae > Aedes > Aedes albopictus. Next base: position 403,215,668 of record NC_085138.1, on the reverse strand, counting down.
AGCTATCACATGGCGAATATTCAGCAAGCTGATTCATTTGCATGTGATAGCTGTGAATCCGATTATGGAACTTCGTATCATTTGATATGTAACTGTCCAATTTTTGCGCATTTGCGTTTCCGAGTATTCAGTAAACACTGACTTCAGAGACCTGCATATTCAGGATATTCTGTTGTTCTTAACCCGCTGTGGTAAAGAGCTATAGGGCTCTTTTAGGGCAATGTTTGAACCCATTGTGGTACGCCTATGCGTTAGTATCCTCTTCCAGGGTACTTTTCCTATTTCCCTACCTGTCATTATCCCCATCCTTATCCTTATTTCATTCCTTTTTCCTCAGGTAGATGATGAAATAGACTATTATTTTGGCGATGGCACAAATGTCCCAAATGGAGGATAACGTGCCTCTGGAGCCGGCCTTCTGATACCTGAGAGCCTTCGGCCCAATTTGTACGATAATAAAACAGAATCCCCATAAGTAGCAATTCTTATTAATTCTGTGAAATGAAAATATTTCTTCCGAGCTATGTTATGAAATTGACGCCTCTTGTTCATCTACCCTCACTTTCATAGTTCTTCATAGTCTATCTGCACCGTGATTACAGCGCCGTCATGGCACTTCTAGTGCAAAAAAGCATACCATCACCTTGTCATTCATCTAAAGGCGTGAAAACTCCACTCAAGAAAAGTCAGCAAGGTGTTCAGCTCCCGTCCTGGATGCGTCGCGTCCCATTGAAAGACGCTTGCTCACCACCCAACAATTACCAATGGTGAATCCTGGGTTGGGTGGGTATCGCCGCCCGGCAGCACCCGTGCTGGCACTGAAATTAAATGCCTTTTTCTTGCTTTTTCTTCGACCCATGGATAACAACTCATCCGCACGCCAAGGAATGTGCTCTCTCCGTCTCGAGGACTCGGAATCGTCTGTCTGAAATGAAGAGTCATAAATAGTTGCCGGCTGTCGTCGCGCGATGACTTGCCCGACGGAGAAGCTTTCTGCGTACCTATGGCTCCTCGTGTCAGTTGATGGAAGTAGGGAGAGACGGGCAGGTCTTGACACAAGACAGAAAATTGTTGGCTCTTTAATTGAATCCGATTCAATTATTGTCGCCCTTCAACAAGGAGGCGCAACTTGTCGGAAGGAGTGATGGACGGGTCTGTCTGGTCCGAGACTTTCCGATGCGAGTCACGTCTTTTCCGTCTGATGTACATACGTAATATACGGCTATGTACGTAAATATATGATCAATGAATTGGTGCCTTCTGTGAAAGTGACCTAAGTAATGAATGCTTGTATGTAGTAGCTAATGGCTCAACAAAAGGACTTTTCATAGATCCGCCTTCGTATTTGCTATCACATGATGCCGCCAGCTTACTACGTACTTTCTAAGATATTAGAAGCGAAAATGTACTTACCTTACCGATCAAGCTAAGGCCGGGGTGGCCTCTGCTGTACATAGTAGCCGTCTCCATTCCACTCGGTCCATGGCTGTTTGTCTCCAGTTCCGCACTCTGGGTAGGGTCCGCAGATCGTCCTCCACTTGGTCGACCCGCCTAGCTCGCGGCGCTCCACGTCTTCTTGTACCGGTCGGATGACTCTCGAGAACCATTTTAGTCGGGTTGCTATCCGACATCCTGATGACGTGACCCGCCCACCGTAGCCTCCCGATTTTCGCGGTATGGACGATGGTTGGTTCTCTCAGCAGCTGATGCAGCTCGTGGTTCATTCGCCTTCTCCAAGTCCCGTCTTCCATCTGCACTCTGCCGTACATGGTGCGTAACACCTTCCGTTCAAAAACTCCAAGGGCGCATTAGTCCTCTGCACGTAGCGTCTATAATCAGCGTTTTGTAGATAGTAAACTTCGTGTTACGGCGAACTTTACTCGATCGTAGAGTTCTGCTGAGTCCGAAGTAAGCACTATTTCCTGCCACAATGCACCTCTGAATTTCTCTGCTGGTGTCGTTGTCGGTGGTCACCAGTGAGCCCAAGTACACGAATTCTTCAACCGCCTCGATTTCATCACCGTCGATATAAATTCGGGGTGGCGGGCGTGGTGATTCCTCTCTGGAGCCCTTTGCCATCATGTACTATTTATGTCTTCAACACAATAATGACTAATCCGGTTCGCCTGGCTTCACTCTTTAGTCGGATGTACGTTTCCGCCATCGTCTCAAATTTACGAGCAATATTTTCAGCGAAACCAAGCAGCTGAACGGACTTCGTGAAAATCGTCCTACTCGTGTTTATCCCCGATCTCCTTATTACAACGCAATGTTGAACAGCAAGCATGAAAAACCATCACCTTGCCGTAACCCTCTGCGAGATTCGAAGGGACTCGAGAGTGTCCCTGATACTCGAACTTTGCCAAGAACTACGCACATCACTCGATCCATCGTCGCCTTGATTAATCGTATCAGTTTATCCGGGAATCCGTATTTGTGCGTAATCTGCCATAGCTGTTCTCGATCGATTGTATGTAGCGAAAATGTAAATACATATAGGGTTTTTGACCCTATTCCAGGCACTACAGGTAAACAAAATTGTTCAATACCTAAATTCACTACGAAACGACCGTTTTTGTCCACTTCTTTAATTTGAATCAGATACCTTATTGCGTGAAGTTGTTGTTAACAGTGATTGTTGTGAAGATTTTCTGCCGGAAAGTTGATTTTGAACGAGTTTACTGCAACTAGTCCAGCACCAATTCTCGGCACCAGTGCCGAACTTCCATCAAAATCAAATGTTAAATCACTTCGGCACCCATCTTTGTGCTGACGAAGTGCACCCGTCTGTGTTTAAAAGTTGTTTTGAGCAATTGCGCGGCTTCAGAGTGAACGTGTAGCTTATTGACTGTGGATCTCGTTGCAGGAAATGTTGTGGGAGATGATTACCTACGTAAGTGCTTGATATCTTAGGATTTCGGCTTGCAGTCTGATAAAATGGCGTTGACTGATTTCAGATCATCGCCGACGTTTCGGTCCAGGTATGGGACCTTCCTCAAGACCTATTTTTTTTTTGCAAATTGGCACAAACATATTCAATATTATACCTACATACAATTTTTAACAAAACATTTGACAGAATTTACAACTCACCCGATAAAACAATCAACCTGTCACAGAACTTTTTAGGAAGCAAAAAATGTCGGATCGTAAAGGGTCACGCTGTCTGCTACACTTCTGGGCCACCCGTTATGATTCGGTCCAGGGAATTCCCCTTGAACACGGAGAAATACCTCCCGCAATTGACCACTTCTTTAACTGATTGTGTGGTGTATTCGGCGGTCTCATACAAGGTAGTATTATTTTTAGTGATTAGTGTTCGGCTGGTTCATCAGTGTGGTGTTATGTGATCCGTCCATGTGTTCGCCTCTCTCTTCGCAGTAGGAAACTATACGTTGCGCACATGCCATCAGTGTCCGGCGGTGGTTTACTGTTTGTGGAGTAGTGTGTGTGTGAGTATATGGCACATTTCCAATACTGGTAGAGCCTGTAATTTGAAACAACAATCCACTATAGCTGGGTTGTTGATATCAAATCTGTGTTGTTGTGTAATGCAATGTTTCATTAGTGCAGACTTTTGGGCCAGCTGTTCTATCTTCGGATCATTGTATGGGGTTCCTGTTGAGAGTTTTCTCTCGACAGTATTTACTAGCGATTGGTGACCATACATCCGTGTTTGCAGCTGAATTTTGGTCATACCAATATAGCATTCTGGGCAGTCCTTGTATGTGATCTTGTAGATAACGTTGCTCTTCTGCATGTGTGATACTGGGTCTTTCGCCGTCTTGTACAGTTGTTTGGTTGTATTATTGTTGCAGCAAAGCAAGCGATACCAATGGTTGGAATGTTTTGTTTCAGTATTCGCTTGATGTTTGTTGTTATTCCATGGACGTGAATCAACGATCGATAGCTGTTTAGTGTGTCAGTTGTTTCGGGAGGCCTCGGTTGGTGCAACATTCGGTTAATCAGCTGCCGTGGATAGTTGTTCCGGAGTAGATGCTCGAGAATCAGTTTATTCTTCTCCTCGTCCGTTCGAATGGTGCTCAACGAACGAATTCGATCTATAAAGTTTGCCATAACTCCAAGCTTCTGATCGATGGGGTGGAATGAGAGGAAGTTTAAAAGCCGACCAGACGATACTGGTTTTGAGGACCAATCAGTTTTCATTCTACACGTCCCGTGTAAAAAAACCGTGTTAATTCGCAAAACCGTGTTAATTCGCGAATCCGTGTAAAAAAACCCGTGCTAATTCGGGAATCTGTGTAAAAAAAACTGAGGAAATTCTGAAAATATTTGAAATGTCCACATCAGACATCCGAGGTTTGTTTTAGAGTGTTAATAAGGAAAGTGTGGTAGTAGTAAGGGTTGAATCTAGGGGTTAGTGGGGAAGGGTACAAGGGATGGGTGATGGGGAGCAGAGTGCACACAGTTTCCAAGGAAGATCACAGAGGATATTTTGGGGTGTTAAGGACTGTCTAGACGGACAAAACGAAGGATCAAAGAGACTGTCAACACCCTACAGGTCCACGGAGCAAGGTGGTGTAGAGAAAGATGTTCCAGGACACCCAGGAAATTTTGCGAGTAAAGGCTTCAATATCTACGAGCGTAATCGATTGATTGTTGTTACATCACTGATACTGTTCAACATCCTGCAGGTCTACGGAGCATTATTCTGTATATAAATAATTTTCAAACATGACCTCCAATTTTGATATCCAAGAACTTCCGCGAGTTAAGGCCAGAAGATCTACAAACATAGCCAATGGTTTCTTGCTACATTACCGATGCGTTGTAACATCCCAGAAGTCCATTGAGCATTGTACTGAAGAGTATTGATTTCTAAAGATATGCTAGGTCCTCCATGAACTTCCGCGAGTTAAGGCCTTAAGATCTACAAGCGTACTCAATAAACTGTTGTTACATTTCTAATACGTTGTAACATGCTACAGGGCATGAACAATTTTTCTGTGAGGAACTAATTTTCATAGATGTTCTAGGTCCTCCATGAACTTCCATGAGTAAAGACTTGAAGATCTACAAGCATGTTGCCACATTACCGATATAGTGTAGCGTTCTACAGGTTCAGGGAGCATAGTGCTGTATAGAAATAATTTCCAAAGATGATCTAGGAGCTCCAAGAACTTCCGCGAGTAAAGGCCTTAAGCTCTACAAGCGTAATCAATGGATGGTTGTTACATTTCTAATGTGTTGTAAAATGCTACAGGTCCATGAACCATTTTTCTGTAAGGAACTAATTTCCACAGATGTTCTAGGTCTTCCAAGAACTTCCATGAGTAAAGACCTGAAGATCTACAAGCGTTATCAATGGAGTGTTGCCACATTACTGATATAGTGTAGCGTCCTACAGGCCCATGGAGCATAGTTCTGTACAGAAATAATTTCCAAAGATGATCTAGGAGCTCCAAGAACTTCCGCGAGTAAAAGCCTTAAGATCTACAAGCTTAATCAATGCATTGTTGATACATTTCTTATACGTTGTAACATGCTACAGGCCCATGAACCATTTTTCTGTATAGAAAGAATTTCCACAGATGTTCTAGGTCCTCCAAGAACTTCCATGAGTGAAGACCTGAATATCCTGAAGCGTTATCAATGGTTTGTTGTCACATTATTAATACAGTGTAGCGTCCTACAGGTCCAGGGAGCATAGTTCCTTAGAGAAATAATTTCCAAAAATGATCTAGGATCACCAAGAACTTCCACAAGTAAAGGCCTTAAGATGTATAAGCGCAATCAATGGAAGTTCCCAAGAACTTCCGCGAGTATGGACCTGAAGATCTACAAGCGTTATCAATGGCTTGTTGTCACATTACTGATATAGTATAGCGTCTTAAAGGTCCAGGGAGCACTACTTATACGGTGCAAGATCATACAAGACCATGGAGCATTGAGCTGAAGATATTTGTTCCAAAGATATTCTAAGTCCTCCAAGAACTTCCGCGAGGCCTTAAGATCTACAAGGGCAATATATGGATTTTCATTATGTTATTGAAGCTGTGCATCAGAGATGCTTTGGAAACAAAATTCGAATGTCATTCGTCCGAATTCAAAATACCTGAATAATAAACGCTCGAATTTCATTCGCCCAAAAAATCACTCGCCTGAAAATAACGTTTCCCGCATAAGAAACCTCCAAATGCATTGTTGCAATACTACATCTGGAATTGCGGTCCAATTGTTTACCATAATGCAAATGTTTGAAATTTTAATCCCAATGCCTGCATTTCGTGCAGTGATAATCCGTAATTGAAAAATAACGTTTATTACATACATCACAATCATGATGTTACCGTCGATAGTTGTTTGTTGAGGTCTATATACGCAAGAGTACTTGGAAGACCTAAAGCATTCTTGGAAATCAAGACTCTACAGTGTGCGGCAGGAAAAAATGCGAAAGTGTTTTTCAACTTCAAACCTCATTTTCGTCCATTTCACATTAACCAATCTATGTTTCAACGTTCCATGATCTATAATAGGCTAGTTTTCTGAAAAGTTAATTAAAAAATTTCCCATTTTGGTCACTAACCTTTACAGGGCGGCGCCTGAAGATGAAGACAACCAGAATTTTCAAACCGCAGAAAATCGCACAGGTCGCTAAATTTCGCATCTGATAAAACAAAATTTTTGATTTTCTCTACAATATCATCAAATATATGTACTTTTTTCATCTGCTTTGTGAAACTACATGGCTCTGGATCAGTGTGGTCTGGTTGTTCATCGAATTTGAGCTAATTTTGCTACTGTTATAGTCATTTTGTTTAATGACCATTGGGCACGCAGTTTATTGATATCCGCTAATTAGGCCTACATTATCACATGTTAAGCATCAAATGTGTTCATATTTATATTTCAGTGCTAGAATATAGACATTGACTGATACACTGTCATGAAAAAATAGTCATATATATCCCATATTTAGCGTGTAATAGTGCCTTAAACTTTTCGCATTTTTTCCTGCCGCACCCTGTACAGAACTGTCTTCCATGTGTTAAAACCCGTGTTAATTCGCGAATCCATGTAAAAAACCGAGTTAGTTCGAGAAACCGTGTAAAAAAGCTATGTAAAAAAAACCGTGTAAAAAAAGACCTTAGTGTACCTCCATTCGTCCTGATCACTAGTCAAGGTACGATAATTCTCCATTCTGGCAATAATGTTGGGCACCACTGGTCTTAACGGCAAGCCTTGTTTATGTGCCTTAGGTAAGCCGTATATGCGTGGGCACACAGCATTGTAGTACATCAGCTGGTGCTTGGTTCTGCCGTCGATGAGTTTCAAGTTGAACAAGCGTTGAATGATGCTGTTGTTTTTTCGCTGGTACTTGGCAGTCGTGTCCAAACCTAGCTGTTCATACGTATCGGTGTCCCCAACAAGCTCCAGTATCTTTTGGTCGTAATCCTCCAGGTTCATCACTACAATTCTGTTTCCCTTATCCGCTTTAGTGATCACGATGTCTGGATCTGGAGTTCCGCCTTGTGACAAAACCTTTCCAGAGATCTCTGTTTGAAGTTTTGGAATTGGCATCTCGTGCGTTCACGAACCTCTCGATCCTCTTCTACTGTCTATTCTCTACGTCGGCTATTAGATGTTAGAACGGAATGTGCGACAAGGTCCTGTATGGCAAGGCGAACTTGGGGCCCATGCTCAGTAGTACCATAGTCTCCGGAGGGATTAGTTTAGTTGTCGTGTTCAATACAGCTTTCTCTGCGTGTGGAAAATATGCGGCAAGAGATATTTTGATTTGTTTCGCTGTGAGGTGCCGGGAATTGACGCGGGTGCCCAAGTAGTTCGAACCCCGTCCTAAATAAAAATCATTGAAACCATCCATGAGAATTCCAACATTCTACCACCGGAAATTGACCCGTTTATCTGTTCCACCTATTAGAACGCTTCATACATTTTCCCGTTTAGTGCTTGCCGCAAGCTAAACATCCCTCCCAAAGAAGACACTAGACGAATTTCGCACCAACTCGTCTTCGGGGTTGGCAGCACCCCCTCAGAATGTTATTAAATTTTGTAGGTTTCAAGACTTTACCTTTTCAAGCAACTTTGCGTATTTTGTTTTTTCAAAATTTACCTAGAGTAACATTTAAAAAGAGCCAAAGTTCTTTAACCGTTTTTTTTTCACAAAAAATAACTCGAATATGATAAGATGTACAAAAAAGTGATGTATGGGTGACATTTAGAGAATTGTCCAAGCTTTCATGAAAAAATATTTTAAAAATTCTAAATACATTTTTACACGCTAAAAAATATATTTTTAAAATTAAAAGTCAATTTACAGAAAATGCCCACTTTTTTATGTTTTGAAATTTTTTTCCAAGAAAGTCAATATTGTTGCCTAACTTTCCTCCATACATCACAAGATGGGCACTTTTAAGGAAAAAAAGTTTTTCTAACAAAAACTTTTTCATGTTAGTTTTTCTAGCGTGTTGCGCATTAGCCGTTTTTTTCACAAAAAATATAACTCGAATATGATAAGTTGTACAAAAAAGTGATGTATGGGGGACTTTTAGGGAATTGTCCAAGCTTTCAAGAAAACATATTTAAAAAATATAAAAAAATGTTTTACACGCTAAAAAATATCTTTTCAAAATTAAAAGTCAATTTACAGAAAAAGCCCACTTTTTTATGTTTTGAATTTTTTTTCCCAAGAAAGACAATATAGTTGCCTAACTTTCCTCCATACATCACAAGATGGGTACTTTTAAGGAAAAAAATTTTTTCTAAAAAAAACTTTTTCATTTTATTTTTTTGCGTGTTGTGCATTAACTCGTACAGTAATGTATCCAGAATCCTAATGACAATCCATTAAAACTTAATGGGCTCAACTACTTTTTTAATATCTTAACGTGCTTGACATTGAAAACGTGCTTGATATTGGAAAGGGCTCAAGACAAATTTGCTTTTAGGGTTTTATATCAATGAAAACGCTTGTGTATTGATGAAATATGTACATATGCATATGTGTATTCAATTATTTTCTTTTCTACAATATATACATCCTTCTTTTATACATTCTATTGTAACGTTTTTTGAATATTAGATCTTTAGTCTATCTGAAACAAAGTTAACTTTTTTGGATTATCTTTTGAATTCGAAAACTTCTTCGCTTCAATTTGATTTTCAGAAATTGGCACAAATGAATGAAATTTTTGTGTACCAGGTATTGTTTTTACGTGACTGTATGTGTATAGTTCTTCAAGTTCATCCGTCATTTTTGCATATTGTTCATTTGAAATAAAGCTAAAATTCAATTTTGTTATATGTGTATCTGGCTGTTTAACTGCCCAGTCATACAGTTCTCGAGGAGTTGTGATTGTGTTTCCATAATCTCGAGCAAGACTTGCTCTTTTTACCATTAGCTTGAGAGTACCTCCAACAGCGTCACATGGACCTTTGCCATGTGAAGTTGCGAAGAAGTGCCATTCTGCTTCCAATCCATACTTGGACCGAAAACTGCACAAACTGGCAAATTTTTTTTTTGTTCTTATAATGAGCTGCTGCTCCATCTGACATGAAAGTAATTTTTGAGAAATCAATCGATTGTTTAATGAAATCCAGCAGTTTTGATATAAATAACTGAACTGCTGTTGTATCGTGTGTAAGTACTTCAGATATTATTATAAAGCTCAAGTTTTCCAACTTATTTTCTTTTCTGTAGTACACTTCAAAGGGGTGAATGGTAGCTTGAGAATTATTCCAATGGTAACCTTGAGCTGAATTTTGAATGATAAATGAATAATTTTCTGAAAAGTCACAAATTGTTAATACTTCACCCTGTTTAAGAGATTCTTTTTTATCCCGCAAAAATGAGGATTGTTCTTTATAAATGAAATCATGAGTTATAAGCTTATCAACTTTTTCTACAAAATACGGAACAAACTCGTCTATAGTCTTAGTAATAGTTTCCAAATTGCATCGATCAGTGGTTAGCCATTGTTGAAATAAAACCGATTCTTTATCATTCGCTTCTAATAATGATGTTAGTTCACTGGTTCTAGGCACACAATAATACACACTCAAAACAGATACTATTTCAGCAAACAGAATGCTGTTTTAAGCATTCAGATATCAAAACATGCTGAGATACAGGTTCTATTCCAGTTGGGATGTAACGCCACGAAAAAGAAGGCACCCAATCAAACAAAGTTGTAATGCCCATTGAGTGTTATTAAATGGGTATAAGGATTCTTGATACATCCTGTACGAGTTAATGCGCAACACGCTAAAAAAATAACATGAAAAAGTTTTTGTTAGAAAAACTTTTTTTCCTTAAAAGTGCCCATCTTGTGATGTATGGAGGAAAGTTAGGCAACAATATTGACTTTCTTGGAAAAAAAAATTCAAAACATAAAAAAGTGGGCATTTTCTGTAAATTGACTTTTAATTTTAAAAATATATTTTTTAGCTTGTAAAAATGTATTTAGAATTTTTAAAATATTTTTTCATGAAAGCTTGGACAATTCTCTAAAAGTCCCCCATACAACACTTTTCTATAGGTCTTGTCATTTTTGAGTTACATCGATTTTAAAAAATTCTTCGAAAAAAAGTTAGGCCCTCTTCAAATGTTACTCTTGAAAATTTTCGAAAATTTAAGTATGCAAAGTTGCTTATAAAAACCTAGTCTTTATGCCCACCAAGTTTCATTCGATTCTGAGAGGGTGTTGCCAACCACTGGTCGAGTTGGCGCGAAATTCGTCACTAACAGACAAGACAACTGATGTGCGCCAAACAGCTCGAAAGCCACTTTTGAGGACTTCGCACCTTGTTCAACTTTCATCACCCTTCGAAACACACCTACACCCGGTAGGCACGTCCCCCCAAAACGGTTTTAGAACGTTTCGCAAATTGAATTTGATGACCCACCACCGCCTGTCCGCCACCACCAGTCATTGCGAGAAGAAACCGCTGGCTCTGTTGGCTGTGCGAGGGTGCGCCGTTTATCACACAGCAATTTCCACTTTGCGGCTCATTAGAAAGTGTACAGTGAGTGGTGGTCCGCAACAGGAAGGTGGTCGGAGCTGCGGAAATGATTCTGACAGCGACGAAAAAACCGGTGAACAGTGAAGGGCAAGGACAATGCCGTCGTCATCGTCGTCGTCGTGGCATGCGACTTTCGGGGACCACCGTGCGCTGCCACCAGGAAAATGTTTTGTTTGGGTTCTTTTTTGCGTGTTTAACGTCGTTGGTCGAGTCAAGAAGATCTCTGGACGCTGATAATGGCGGCAAAGCCACAGCGAAATTGTTCTTTCTTTATTTTAATTAATGACTTTTGGGGGAACGGTCTCCTGTCCGTGTATTTCCCTTCGCCGCACAGAGGGTTTGCCCGTGAATCATAATATGAATCAGAAACAATTCTCGGGCGACTTTCTTTGTTGCACAGCCACAGTAAAGAGGGTTTTAGTCTCCCTAGGAGTACTTGAAATGGGATTGCGGTAGGGTTAGCGCACCACCGGACCGAAAACAGAAAGCCAATGCGGACGATCGAGGTCATGCTCTGATTAATATTAAATGCTGATTGCTCTCGCCCACGTTTTGTTCTTGCTTTCGCGCAGCATGATCGCGTGGTCGCTGACCTTCCGCTGAAAGTCCCTTTTTACCCGGTTAAAGAGGAAATGAGAGTGAAATGCGGCACGCAACCAATATGTTACAAACTGTTGTCCCCTCGGTGCTTTAGGGATCGCTGACTGCGCCAAGAAAGCATTTATTAATGGGTAATAAATCAAGCGAAAAAATATGCTGTCTCATTTGGTTATGACGGCGACATGAGGGTGCCTTAATTATGCTCATACGTTAGAGCTAGTCATAGTCATGCATTCGTTCATGTTTTCCTGTGTATAAGTTTTGAGTTTGTACCTATTTCTGGAGTAACGAAAGAAAGTACATTAGCAGCTGGTCAAAATATGCATGCTAATGTTTATCCTACGTAAACAAATTAGTTTGAAATCATTAGGCATGCCAACGTAAATGAAGTATGTAATACATTCTGAAACTTTGTACTTTGGTAACTGTGTTTGAATACATTGTTTTTCGCTAGCACAGTTCATTGTTGGCTGGAACTGTACTACACGTATCTGAGGAAATCAAGTAGAACGGGATTTTTTTTTTCAGCATTGCAGTTAATAAACGCGTGACGGTAAAGGCTGGGTAAGGGGCTGTCCATAAACCACGTGGTCATTTTTTGGGACTTCTCAAACCCCCCCACCCCCCCCCCCCCCCCGCGTGGTCATTAGTCAATACAAAATTTTTTATTCGTCCATACAAAATGGTCATTGGCCGAACCCCCCACCCCTCATGACCACATGGTTTATGGACAGCCCCTAACGCATAATACAGCCATTCAGCATCCATTGAGATGTTTAGTCTCTTCGTTATATATAACTCCTTTCCATACCTTCCGTAGGGGAGACTGAGGAGGCTTGATCCCTGGGGAGACATGTTCCCCTCATATTTTCTAGGAATCAAAAACAATTTTCTTCTAGCATATTTTTTCTAAAACTACTCCTGGACAAACGACTATGTTTTGGCTACAAGTGATTTCGATTGTACATTGCATTATTTTTTAACGGCTGATGGTTTGTTTTCAGTCCTTCAGATATATTTTAGGCGATTCCGAAAAATCTCAACAACTTTTCGAAAATTGATCCAAATCGTGTCAAAGTTTCACAGCACATAGTTTAAATAAAATACTATTAAACGTATTTTTGCTAATAAAGTTGTTATAAACATGTTTTAATCAATGCAGCTTAGTATAAACAACAGTGACATGGGGAGTCTTGATCCCTCGAAGATTACACATACATTATATATGTGAAAAATAAAATTCTATTCGGAAGCCTCTTTTTACTTGGAATTCTAGTATATTCAACGATAATATGTGTCGAATAATTATTATTTTAGTAGTACTAATTATGAAAAGGGGGTCTCCTCGTTTTTAAAATACGGCATATTCTTAAAAATTTAAGGAAATCTTTCAATTTCAAATACACCATATTCATCAAAAATACAAGAAAACTTGAAAAGAAAACTAATATGAAGCCTCTGGAGCTATTTTTCCTTTAAATAAACCATGTGCTTAAAGGGGGATCGAGTGTCACACATTTTTGAAAAATACATTATAAGACATGCCTCCATAAAAACACAGTTTTGAAAACTTTAACAATAATTTAAAGACCTTCTGTTGTATACAGTCTTGAAATAGATGTTTACCTGCCATTCAGTACGGAAATCGGATCTAGTTTTGTGTTTTCCTCAAAGTAACGGGTGAAATAAAAAAAAAGGGATCAAGTCTCCTCAGTCTCCCCTACGCTTGTAGGTCGTAGGCTGACAGAAAAGGGGGAGGGGGTTGCTTTGCTAACCTGAGTGATCTACGCTCAACTGTGCATCATGATGCTCCGGAAAGGAGCGGGTTGGTGTTCGGTCCTGCGAGCTAGCCGCAAGAAAAAAAAATGCAACGGAAAGTCGGCCAACCACCCTATTCAGAAAACCTGGAACCACCCGGGGAAGTGGCCATTTCCAGAACAATTATGAAACATGGCTTGCGACATATCAATCTTCATGATTTTGCCAAACAAGTATGTAAGAGTGAGAGGTTCAGAGGTTTTTGGACACATTGGCAACCATATCTGGATGTTCCGGGAAAATGGCCACTTCCTTGGATGGCTGCAAGTTCCCAGATCATCCGGAGTATTATCCAATATGTCTATAACCATCTGGATTCTCCTCTAACCTACCTAATGTGCAAAATCATGAAGATTAATATGTCGCAAGCCATGTTGCATAATTTATTGGGGCATGGTCTCTTCCACGGGTGGTCCCCGGTTAACAGAATATTCAAGATGGTTGCCAATGTCCAAAACCCTCTCAATTCTACTCTAACATACTTGATTTGCAAAATCCCGGAGATTGATTTGTCGCAAGCCATGTTTAAGAACAAAAAGGACTTGCGTTTGGAAACTCGGTACGTGAAACAGCAGATCTCTCAACTACATCAGGAGTATACTATACTATACCGTATACTTCCATTCAGTAGATCGGACCACGTGTTCGTCATGGCCATACACGTTGCCTTTTCCAAGCCTCCCATTTTGTTAAAACTAGTGATCCCCACAGCAGACGGAATCTCAAATCAATCACGTTCTGACTGATTGACGGTACTGCTCCGACTTTGTTGACGTCAGGACCCTTCTTCGCTCTAACCACAACTCTGTCCACTACCTGGTGATGGTCGAATTCCGCCCAAAACTCTCCATTATCAAGAACGCTCAGTACCGGCAACCACCACGACACAACTTGGAGTTACCGAACCAACCGGAACCCCAGCTTACGCGCAGAATCGCAATAAAGAACGAGCTCGAGCGAGCGAGAACTGCTGGAGTCCACTAAACAGCCGAGAGCACCTTCGGGTACGTGGAACGGAGTCGACGGAATGAATGGTTCGACGAGGAGTACAAAGCGATTTTGGAAGAGAAGAACGCAGCGCTGGCGGTAATGCTACAGCATGCAACCCGGTAGAACGTGAAACGATACAAACAGAAGCGAAAACAACAGACCCAGCTCTTTCGGGAGAGAACAACGTCACCTGGAAGAAGCGGAGCACGAGAAAATGGAACTGTTGTGCCGTTTTCAAGAAACACGGATCAGGAACTCAACGCATCTCGTAACGACTTCGTTTCGCGAGCTGAAATATGCAGGGATTAGGACGGGAGCCTCTTGAAAGATGAGAACGGCTTTCTCGGAAAGGTGACCAGACTGATCAAACCAACTATGGACGGTGTGCAAAGCTGCGTACGGGACTCTCATACCTATTTTTCAACATCGCTCTGAAAGCTATAATGTGATCGGCCAGGCTCAACAGCTGGAGTACGAATTTCATGAAATGCCGACAACATTAACATTATATATTGACATAATATTTGGAACGGTGGTAGAACTGTACATCCGCCTGGAACGCGAAGCGACAAAGTTCAAGCTAATGGTGAAAGCGTTAAAAACAAAGTGCTAGTTAGCTAGTAGGTTAAATTCTTCTAGGAAGTAACGTTGGCACAAATGTCTCAAATGGAGGATAACGTGCCTCTGGAGCCGGCCTTCTGATACCTGAACGTTGCGACAGACAAGAATATTTTCGAGGTAGTTGAGCAATTCGTCTCACTCGAATCCTTACTGTGGCAACTAAGGTTATATGGGGGAATTTTGATTACGAGTTCATTCAGAAAATATTGACGGATTTTTTCCATAGGTTCCTTTATGTATTATTTTATGTATACAAAGATTCTCTCAGGAATTTATTTTTAAATTTCTAGAGAAAACTCTCAAGATATTTTTTGGAAATTCCTGCCAGAATTTCCTCCCAGACTGCTTAGAATTTATTCAGACCTTTCTTCAGTGGTTCTTTCAAAAATTTTGCCGATGTTGCTTCTGGGCTTTTCCAAACTATCACTCACTAATTCCTGCAGAAATTGCTACAGAACCTGTTCTTTGATTTTTTTTTTCAGGAAATTTTATGATTACCTGCATAACGCACTCATGCTCTCCCAGGTATTCTTTCCAAGCATCATTCAGAAAAAAATATTTTTTTCAGAATTTTTTTCAGTGGATCTCAAGAGAATTTCTCCAGATCTTTTTTTATTTTATTTCAGCAGGATTTCCTTCAGAAACTTCTACAGTACTTCACCATTTCATTTTTTTAAAGAAATTCTTCTAAGAATTCCTTTAGAGATATGTCTCGGAGTCCTTTCAAGGATTCCTTCGGAAAATTCTCCAGGGAACACTCAGAAATTTAATGACGGATTAAATTTCTCCAGATTTCTTCAAAAATCCCTCCAGTACCTTTGAATGCTACATTTTGAAGGTGATACGGGGCGATGTGTTATTGGTCCTATCTTCCCTCTCTTTCTAACAATTTGCCTCACGATTTTAAAGATGGAAATCTCGAATTCTATCGCACTGAAGATGTTGAAAATAAATCAGCATACGCACTGCAAGTAAGCAAACACAATGATAAATTTTTGTAGCAAAATATTAAGTAGAATCTGAGATTACTATCTTAGTAGTAACAGAGCAATGGCGGATATTTTCTCGATCATCCCGTTTGCCCTTAACTTTTTTTTCAGAAATTCCTTCACAAATTTCTCTAGGAATCCCTCCAAAAAATTTTCAAGCGTTTTTTCTGCTGGATGAGTGTGACTGGAAAACGTTGGAAGCTATTAAGTAATTCCGCCTAAAACCAATTTTGACCGGAAATAGCCAATAACAGAGGGACAATTTTTAAAACCCTGGTCGCATTCCAAATAGAAAACTATTACTTCCGAATACCAAGCTTTCGCAGTCTTGGACTATTCAAAACGGTATGTTTTGCTTTGCCTTTGCAATATTTTCTTGGAATTTTACTTTTATTAGAAGAAATAAATATCTGAAGAAGTTTTTCATTCATTCAGCCACGAAGCTTCACAAAAATAACTTCAAAAAACGTTTCAGGAACTTTATTCCGGAATCACCAATAGTTTTTTAAAGGAACTCCCTCATACAATTGTCTAGTTATTTCTGTAAAAATGTCTTCAGGGATTCCTCCAAGAATTTCCAGTATTTTTGTGTACTTCCTAGAAGAATTTTATTTTTAAAAATCCTTGGAGGACATAAGAAACTTCTACATACACTCCTTGCAAATTTCTACAAGAATACTCACTACTTTCAGTCCTTGAGAAATTACTTTATGCCAGAACTTTTAAATAAATCCCTGAAGAAATCCCAAAAATTCTGAAGAAACTTCTGGAGATATTTTTGATGGAGTTCATGAAGGAATTTCTGGAAGAATCCTGAAAGAATTACTGAAAAAAAATTCCAGTAGATTTCCTGTACAAATCTGAGGAAGTACTCATAATTGACTATCTAAAGCAATATCAGAAGAAACCCCAGGGATATTCTCGGAGGAAACTCTGGAAGAATTTCTGAAGGAAGAGCTTTCTGGCGAAACTCGCCGGAAAAATCTTAGTGGAATTCCTAGAAAAGTTTATGAGGATGTTTTAGTAAAATTTCTAAGAAAATCCTGGCATGATATTCATTGATAATTTTCTGAAAGTATTCATGGAGCAAACTGTGATTGAATATCTGTTGGAATTTCTTTATAAATACCTTGACAACCGTCAAAATAAGCTTCTGTAAAAATCTCTTGTGATATTTCTAAAGAATCTCTCGCAGAAATTCTTATGAAATATATCTGAAAAAAATTCTTAAAAGAATCCGTGTTGAAATTCGAAGAGTAATTCTTCTGGGGAAATATATGAAGAAATATCTGGAGAAAATCCTGATGTAATCTCTGCAGAAATCTTTGGAGGAATACCTCTCTGAATTTCCGTAACGAAACCCAAGAAGAATTTCTAAAGTAATTCCTGACATAGTTTAAGCCCTTGCAACACACATGATACAGAAGAATCATGGCAGCGAAGGTTTTTGTTGCACAGAACTTACTATGACTTACTGCTGACAAATAAATTACGTATTGACTTCTCCTCAACCAAAACCTACTCTGCATGACTTTTCTTAGACAAGTGCGTTGATTGTGAGAAGGACACCGTGAAAGAATTCTTGGGACGATATCTGAAGGAAGTTCTGTGGAGATTTCATAAAAAATTCTCTGGAAGAATTACTGAAGAAACCGCTGGAAAAGTTTCTGAAAGAAACTTTGGTGGATTTAAAGATCGAATTCCTAGAATTCTAAATGAAACCATGGGGCAAATTTGGAAGGAATCCATAGAATATCTCTTAACCCTTTGGAGCCGGATAATTTCACCACTGCTGCCGCAACCTCGTTGGCCTCGAATACGTTTGTTATGTTCGGTTTCATCGCCGGGGTCATATTGACCCCTCGGGCTCCAAAGGGTTAAAGGATCAAATTCGTGGAAGAATGTAATTTTTTTAATGGAATTTCCAGGTAAATTTCTTAAGGAATCCCTGGAAAAGAGACAAAAGAGATTTTTCATACAAGTATGAGAGAGAACTATCAAATTAAGAGCATTGCTCAAAAATATCGAAAAAATGGCTAGTACTCTATGTGTAACTTGGAGTCACCTCGATAACACCACTGTTTACGAGATAAGTTCAGTTTCTAGTAGATCTGTCGTGTTTTCATAAAAGTGCTTTTTTACATATTTTTTTGCATAACGGCGAAACGGAACTTAAAAGAGTTCGACTGATTTGAGGAATTTCTGCTACTTTTATCGACGCTTTCGTCTTGGGGAATCAAAACGACTGTTTTGGATTAGTCCCGACGTTTCGACTCTATTTCGATTCTTCTTCAAAGGATCAATCAGAATTGTCCCGTTTTAGAAAACTCAAAATAGAGTCGATACGTCGGGAAAATCTAGAACATTCGTTTTGATTCTCCAAGACTGCAGCGCCGATAAAAGTAGCTAAAACAAATCATCTTTTCTTTTGAAGGGTTAAAAATTAGTTATTTGAACTAAAATTGTTTTACGCCTTTCCCTTTTGAGAAACGATTCAAACTCCAAATAAGTTATAACTAACAACCCAGTGTTTGGAAACTATTTTTCAGAATACCATAAATTTGATTTTTGTTCCTTATTCTCTTAAAACACGCAATAATTTAATCACCCCTTCCCGGTTCAACATGGAAAAATTGAAACCAGACTTACTGATGTGACAGATAAAACAAACGAACATTTTGATTCCATTGAAACCTAACTTTGACACCCATCGACCACAGCTGCTAACCGGAAAATAACTAGTTTCACCTTGGCACATAAATAATGGTCGTCCGAGTTAAATCAATGCTTTTCCTAGCACCCAACTGAAGTTTCTTGACCTCCGTCACTGAATAATCCAGTAAACGAACCCCCTCTGCTTGGACATGGTGTGCCTCTACTTCGGCTTTCAGCTGACTCATTCTATTCATTCTGGAAGTAAGTGTATTATCCAAACAAAACGTGCATCAACCGGACAACCCTTAATCAACTCCTGCCCCTTCAACTTCAATCCTGGGTGGACGACGGTCAAAACCAAGGAGCTCCATAATTTATTCACCGTTTGTAAATACACTCCGGATGTAAAATTTATGCAGACCCCTTTCCGTCCGTCGGACCGGGGCGGTGCGATCCAGTCGGCTCTGCACTGGTTATAGGACACCAGCCAACAGAAAATGCAGCATAATTTATTGGCCAGGTGGTGCGTCGTCGTCGTCGGTTTGGGACCTCTGAGCATTGAAGGGCACTGCGGCGACACGGAATGTCCCTACGAAAACCCTATGAAAGGAAAAAGGAAATTTTCACTTCGGCCACACGACCAACCGCACCAATGACTTTCTGGCGCTTCCGATTTTCTCCAACAAAACGCGAGTAGCCAACTGATTAAAAGCGGCAATTCAGGCTGCTCCACCACTTCGTTATCGCCTCCATCGATAATCATTTGAAACGTTGGTTTTGCAAACTACGTAATTCCTTCATTCATTTAAGCTGATCTGATTCTTAAAGGTTTGAATGTGAAGATTCGCATTTGTAATGTTCTAAAAAATTTGGCCGAGTATGCTAAGACCATTTGTAATGCTCTGTTTGGTGAGTCATCCCATGCCTAATGTTTGGGTTTGTTCAGTCTGCGCAACCTCTGGTTAAAGATGGCGATTGGAAATTCGCCTTCATCAAATTTTTTTCGAAACAACGTTCAGAGGACTTAAACGACTCCTCAAACAAACGAATCATCAATGGCGCAGTACGGCCTTCACTTTCCTTTCCACGGCTGTGTGGCGTGGCGCCACATGCTAGAATAGAAGACAACGAGCACTCGATGATGGTTGGTTTGACAGGATTTCAATGCCTCTGTTAACCGGCACGCGGAGCTGTTCCACACACAATAATCGATTATTAGATAATATTTAGGGACACAATTATAGAGGGGGGTCTGCTCGTTTCCGTTTCTACTGAGCATTATTCCACCCTTCAAAACAACAAACGACAATCGAGCAAACCGGTTATGGTGGGTTAGGTTAGCTAGGATACCAAGTTGAAGTGAAAGGGAACCCAGGTAATCGATTGTGGCACCACCGTGCTGCTTAGTCGCTGGCGGTCGTACGGTTTTGGATTCGATTGTATGCGATTAACGGCATACTCATTTTTATGAGCTGCTATTGATCGCAGATTGAATAAGATCTTGCCTCGAGAGGAAAGGGTATTGAGATTTTACAAGACAAGACACTTGCGCAAATCGTGGATGGAGTTGTAAAGACGAGTATATTATTTACTATTGTATATTTGGCTGCTATCTACAATAACATAGATCTACTCATTTCTAACCACCTGGTCATGTGCCTGCAAGCATTTTTATTCTATAAATCCTAACATAAACTGAAACGTCCAGTCCGGGAACAACTTGCAAAAAGTAATAGGATTATCTATAAGAAAAATGTCATATAACAATAAAGTTTACAAAATATCAGGGATGGAAACACTCACTTGAACTCAGATACACTCATTTGCTATTCTCTCAATCAGAAGCCTGCAATGAAAAAAATAAGTGTTTGGAGGAGTTTTACTTCGAAGTTTTATCTCAAAGTTTGGCGAATAATGTAAGGGTCGCACACGTATACCAAAACCGTGACATAGCTATGAATGCGACTCTCTACGGAGTGAGCATAATTTGCATTCATCGTGTGGAGAGTCACCTTCATTGCTCTCTTACGGTTTCAATATGCGTTTGCGACCCTTACTCTATTTGACGAACTTTTAGATAAAACTGCAAGGTAAAAGTCTTCCATACACTGTTTTTTGTTTGCAGGCTTCTGAGCTGAGATAATAGCAAATGAGTATATCTGAGTACGAGTGAGTGTTTTCATCCCTGCAAAAAAAATGATCGGTTAGATCTCACCAAGTTTCATCTCGTTTGACAATCGCACCTACACCTCGATTTTTTCTAATTTCTGCAAATACACTAGCGGCAACAGATTATTGATTGGTACCGTCGTGCGGGGTGTCATTGGGCCAAAGGGTGTCAGGCCATTCGGCCGAAGGTCATTAGGCCGAAGGTCATTAGGCCGAAGGTCATTAGGCCGAATGGTCATTATGCCGAATGGTCATCAGGCCGAATGATCATTGGGTCTTCTTCTTGCCGTTACGTCCCCACTGAGACAAAGCCTGCTTCTCAGCTTAGTGTTCTATGAACACTTCCACAGTTATTAACTGAGAGCTTCCTCGGCAAATGACCATTTTGCATGTGTATATCGTGTGACAGGCACGAAGATACTTTATTGATGCTGAATCTACTGATATTTTAACCATGAATTTTTCCTTCTTTTAAACATAGGCTGTTCTTTCTAGTATCATTGCTAAAATAGTTTTTGGCGCAGAAACTGCTGATATTCAATTCATAAATTTTTCCTTCTTTAAAACATAGGCTATTCTTTCTAGTTTCATTGTTAAAGTAGTTTTCGGCAAAACATTTTTGGAAAAAGTAAAAACAACAGATCTCTTTACAGGCTCATAACGGCTGATTTTCAATTCGTCCTGATGACCATTCGGCCTAGTGACCATTCGGCCTAATGACCATTCGGCCTAATGACCTTCGGCCTAATGGCCTTCGTCCTAATGACCTTCGGCCTAATGACCCAGCATCGACCAATGGGACCCTCCAGGCCCACTGTCACCCCGAACGACGGTACTCTGAGCGTTATATACCACATGGCCATTGCAATGTTTCCAAACGAGCATTTGCACGAAATTTCATGCGGCAAATTATCGTAGGAAGGAACAGCCGCACTTAATGAAGCGCAATGTTCCCTCCGAAAAGAGTGATTTAAAAGGGGAGCAAAAAAACGCGAATGTTTATCAGGGATAGAACACGTGAACTGTTGAGTATATTCGCTAATATTCACTACTAGATACGCATCACCTTTTCTTTACTTTCCATTCGTTGTTTACATCTTGCGTCAAACAACGTGCTCATGACAAAGAATTCTCGGAAACCAGCCTCGCACTCGCCAATGTTTACTTTTTGACGTCAAACAACCTACTCCCAACCTGGAATCTTCATAGTCCAGCGGAACTTACGCCATTATTGTTTACATTTCGCATCGAGCATCTCACTACTTCCTTACTTTCAGTCCGGAGCACCCATGGTGGACGCCATGGCACAAATTATCCCAAATGGAGATGATGGTCGGACGCTACGTTTGTTCCGCACATCAAGAAGGCTCCGTCTCCATTTTCAGCTGAAACAGATGTGATCGATTTGATTTTCCGTGGCGCCATCACGGGAAACCCATGTCACTTTGTGCACTGGTCGATGAGGAAAGAGCGATCCCCCAATCACCATGTCATCGTTGCCACAAAACTCTGCAAACAGCTCTCCGTTTTCACTCATTTCTCCGAGACCATGGTGTCCCATGACAAGCTCATAGTCCAAGTTGTCGCGTTGAAGTCGTCCTTGAGGAACTAGATAACATCTTTTGGAATCTTATCCATGACAGCATGCAGTTGACTGTAAACGTTCTCTTTGTCTAGTACATTGGCAGCAAGCGGTTGACGTGTAACATTGGGTCATGGTAAGGTTACGAACTCGTGTTCTGAATCTGGTTTCAATTATCCACTCATTAATTTATTAGATTCCTACTTCATGAGCGCAGCGTGGGCATGAGCGCTAAGCAGGAAACCAACTTCACGGTGGCGAGGAGCATGTTCACCTCGTAGGCCACAGTATGACAGGATTTGACCCGACGCCAATCTGTGTTCTCCAATGTTCGGCCAACGGACTTCGCTCAGTCCAAGGATCTCAAACTTCATAAGGTATAACTCATTGGCTAGTTGTGCCAGTTTACCCTGCTGGGCTAGGGTTAATAGTATTCTAAGTTCCAATTCTTGTCCAATGTTATGCGCTAAAAGTCGTTGCCGTTGAATCAGTTCGTAATCTTTCATTTTCGGTTTCTGTAACGGTTTTTGGGTTTCGAGGACAGTAGGTTGTTGGCCTAAGGAG
This sequence comes from Aedes albopictus, assembly GCF_035046485.1. Lineage (NCBI taxonomy): Eukaryota > Metazoa > Arthropoda > Insecta > Diptera > Culicidae > Aedes > Aedes albopictus. The sequence continues at coordinate 403,192,676 of NC_085138.1, read as the reverse complement.
CTGTCACCTTAGGTATAGCTTGTGGAGGAGCATTTCATACTCAGCCGCTGGATGCCAGAACAGACGCTGTTTGAGCCGCGCCTCCTTGGTTTACAGACGTTCGGGACGTACCTCCTCAATCTAGCTGAAGTCAGAAGGACAACAGTGCCCAGGCTGCACTAACAGCTAAGCACACTACTCTTAGCTGGCGGTCTTTGGCATCACTTGATCCGCGGAAGAATGAGGTAGGAACTTGTGAGGACCAGAGATATGTTATAGGCTCTCCTTATTGACTCACCGCTATGCAGCCCAAACTGTGCAACTGTACAGTGTGATTTCCATGTAAACACTATGCGCCGTTTGAAGTCTTCCACCAACCATTTCCTGGGCCGACCTTTACAACGTTGCAATCATCATCAGCAGCACATTTGGATGCAGCATAATAACCTGACAAAGATTAACGTTGAACTTTTCGTCATTGAAATCATCATCATCATCAATCATTTGAAAGCAGATTTTTCGCAGTTTTTGCTATGAAAATATATTCACTGTACCGTCGTGCGGGGCTTCTTTTTACACTTTTTCATGGTTTTTCTACTTTATGACATTATAACTCCCAGTGTAGTGAATGGATTCCCACAATTTTTACACATAATAATCGTGAGTATGTATGTAGGATGTATGCAAAATTTGAACTAAATTCATCAATAAACAAAAAAGTTGTTCATACACCAATCGGACACATCTCATTTAGAACGAAATGGGGGCTACTTTGGACAATTTGAACTATAACAAAACTGCATTTAAAATTCCAGGGTTATTTAGAAAACTACTTTGTACCATTACTGTAGTATACTATATCAGACATGATTTCAATAAATATATGCGTTTTAAGATGGTTCTGTGCTGCCTTTGGTATTATGAGCAGCGTGATATTGCTATATAGATAGCCTGAAAAAAGGGACCATCAATCCTTTATTTAGGTGAAACGGTCATTTATAATGTATAACGATTCAAATATTCGATTGAATATGCTACGTTGATACATTTTGAATGAATTGATCAACCCTTTGAAATCTTTGAACTGTACAAACAATGCATAAAGACCAAATGCTCTGACACGTTATGTATATTTTATTGGTTTATTCGATGTTTATTCGCGTCATGATAAGCAATAAAGGGTCTGTTTGAAAAACAATTTCAACCAAATGAAGGGGAAAATACTGCTTCATAATAGTCCCAAAGACATCAAACAGATTTGAACCATATTTTGAATCCAAAAAACCCATATTCAAAAGTGTCCAAAGTACGCATTTCAAAAGTAGCCCCGCACGACGGTACTCCACATGAGGAATATAATGCAGTGAATATATTTTCATGATCCTTGTTTTGATTTGCAGCGAGAAAACTGCTTTTTATTTTCCGAAAAATGATGACGAATGCTTGAGCCTTAAGCTCGCAGGAAGAGGTACAAGACGGCATAGACCACAACGGATTAGTTTGGAATTAGGTGAAAGACACCTGGCAAGGATCTATGACTTCACCGAGATTGTTTAGACGCATCGACGAATGCATTTTTGTGAACTGAACTGCTGGCTTACGTTTACCTATCATTAAAACATATTTCCATTTCTTTAACGTGTACGCGTCAAAACCAAATATGTAATCGTCAGGACACTTTTATCGGAATCGTCAATAAGCAGCTCAAAGCAAAAATAGAAGTAGGTAGGTATCCAGACACGTCGCAATGAACCGGCCAATCCATAATTCACTTGGTACCTACCTCAGTGAAACTCTTGTTTGTATCCCATCCCACCCCCCTATCAAACGATCCAGTTTTGTCCTTTTGTCACGAAACCACCTGCAAATCAACCGGTTTCGTTGTTTGGCAGCTCTTTTTCCCTCCTTTATCCTTAAATTTCCCATGTGGCCTGTGTGACGTCGTCCATCCACTGAGTACCCAGCCTGGGCTTTCTTTTTTCGTATCCTGAACCTCTCTCCCCCTCCTCACAACGACGACGAGGCAAACCTCATAAATCGAATCGAAACATTAATTTGTTAGTGAGGTCACCACATTTATAAAAATGACATTTAAATTGCTTTCTGGTGCGGTGGTGCCGGTCCAATGAACACACTCCGAGAGGGGGCGGAGTCCAAGTGTTGGAAGGTTAATTCTTTTTTTTTCGGGCTTGGTCCACGCTTCAACGACGACGGCCACGGCTGGTGGCGGTGGCGGCGCGGCTGGGCAATCCAATTCCACAGGCTAGCCGGTGCGTGCACGTGCTCAATTTTCCCGGCAAGCCTCTGTTATTCGCTTTGCGCCTTATGGATATAAAAAGGAAGCCTCCAAATATTTTTCCGCCGAAGAAAACTTGCTGCTGCACCGTCATCATCATCATCATCATCATCGTCATCACCGTCAGCCAGCACCGTGATCCACAGGGAGGTGAGAGGTGAAATAACGAAATGAATTGAAAATATTTTTCGGGAATTGTGGCTTCCCCTTCAAACAGAAACAGCCAGCACAGCGCTGCGTGCGTGTACGACAACACCAATCACGCAAAATAGGTCAATAAATAACATCCCAATACGTACCTACGGTTGGTTGGTCGACGGGAGTTTTCGAGACATTTGTGGTAAAGACATTTGAAATGAGCCATCACTACTGACGCAGACGACATTAATGGAGGAAATTTTGATCGTTTTGATTTACGCTTCCTACCAAAGCCTTGCACCAAGTGACAGGTGTTCACGTGCAGTACGAAAGCAATTTACATGATTGGAGAATCAATAATTCGATGTTATTGGATTGTAAAGTGAGAAGTACTATTTCTAGAAGCGTGATCGTTCAAATTCTTCTACAATAATCTCAGCGGAGATTCTACAAGAATCTCAGCGGAGATTCTACAAGAATCTTAGCGGAGATTCTACAAGAATCTCAGCGGAGATTCTACAAGAATCTCAGCGGAGATTCGACAAGAATCTTAGCGGAGATTCGACAAGAATCTCAGCAGAGATTCTACAAGAATCTCAGCGGAGACTCGACAAGAATCTCAGCGGAGATTCTACAAGAATCTTAGCGGAGATTCTACAAGAGTCTCAGCGGAGATTCTACAAGAATCTCAGCGGAGATTCGACAAGAATCTTAGCGGAGATTCGACAAGAATCTCAGCAGAGATTCTACAAATCCCAGCGGAGATTCTCCAAGAATCTCTGTGGAGATTCTCCAAGAATCTCAGTAAAGATTCTCCAAGAATCTCAGTGGAGATTCTCCAAGAATCTCAGCGGAGATTCTACAAGAACCTTAGCGGAGATTCTACAAGAATCTCAGCGGAGATTCGACAAGAATCTTAGCGGAGATTCGACAAGAATCTCAGCAGAGATTCTACAAATCCCAGCGGAGATTCTCCAAGAATCTCTGTGGAGATTCTCCAAGAATCTCAGTGGAGATTCTCCAAGAATCTCAGTAAAGATTCTCCAAGAATCTCAGTGGAGATTCTCCAAGAATCTCAGCGGAGATTCTACAAGAACCTTAGCGGAGATTCTACAAGAATCTCAGCGGAGATTCTACAAGAATCTCAGCGGAGATTCGACAAGAATCTTAGCGGAGATTCGACAAGAATCTCAGCAGAGATTCTACAAATCCCAGCGGAGATTCTCCAAGAATCTCTGTGGAGATTCTCCAAGAATCTCTGTGGAGATTCTCCAAGAATCTCAGTGGAGATTCTCCAAGAATCTCAGTAAAGATTCTCCAATAATCTCAGTGGAGATTCTCCAAGAATCTCAGCGGAGATTCTACAAGAACCTTAGCGGAGATTCTACAAGAATCTCAGCGGAGATTCTACAAGAATCTCAGCGGAGATTCGACAAGAATCTCAGCGGAGATTCGACAAGAATCTCAGCGGAGATTCGACAAGAATCTTAGCGGAGATTCGACAAGAATCTCAGCAGAGATTCTACAAGAATCTCAGCGGAGATTCGACATGAATCTCAGCGGAGATTCTACAAGAATCTTAGCGGAGATTCTACAAGAATCTCAGCGGAGATTCTACAAGAATCTCAGCGGAGATTCGACAAGAATCTTAGCGGAGATTCGACAAGAATCTTAGCGGAGATCCTCCAAGGATCTCAGTGGAGATTCTCCAAGAATCTCAGTAGAGATTCTCCAAGAATCTCAGTAGAGATTCTCCAAGAATCTCAGTGGAGATTCTCCAAGAAACTCAGTGAAGATTCTCCAAAAATCTCAGTGGAGATTCTCCAAGAATCTCATTGGAGATTCTCCAAGAATCTCATTGGACATTCTCCAAGAATCTCATTGGAGATTCTCCAAGAATCTAATTGGAAATTCTCCAAGAATCTCATTGGAGATTCTCCAAGAATCTCATTGGAGATTCTCCAAGAATCTCATTGGAGATTCTCCAAGAATCTCATTGGAGATTCTCCAAGAATCTCATTGAAGATTCTCCAAGAATCTTATTGGAGATTCTCCAAGAATCTCAGTGGAGATTCTCCAAGAATCTCATTGGAGATTCTCCAAGAATCTCATTGGAGATTCTCCAAGATTCTCATTGGAGATTCTTCAAGAATCTCGGTGGAGATTCTCCAAGAATCTCATTGGAGATTCTCCAAGAATCTCATTGGAGATTCTCCAAGAATCTCATTGGAGATTCTCCAAGAATCTCATTGGAGATTCTCCAAGAATCTCATTGGATATTTTCCAAGAATCTCATTGGAGATTCTCCAAGAATCTCATTGGAGATTCTCCAAGAATCTCATTGGAGATTCTCCAAGAATCTCATTAGAGATTCTCCAAGAATCTCATTGGAGATTCTCCAAGAATCTCATTCGAGATTCTCCAAGAATCTCATTGGAGATTCTCCAAGAATCTCATTCGAGATTCTCCAAGAATCTCATTGGAGATTCTCCAAGAATCTCATTCGAGATTCTCCAAGAATCTCATTCGAGATTCTCCAAGAATCTCATTCGAGATTCTCCAAGAATCTCATTCGAGATTCTCCAAGAATCTCATTGGAGATTCTCCAAGAATCTCATTCGAGATTCTCCAAGAATCTCATTGGAGATTCTCCAAGAATCTCATTGGAAATTCTCCAAGAATCTCAGTGGAGATTCTCCAAGAATCTCAGTGGAGATTCTCCAAGAATCTCAGTGGAGATTCTCCAAGAATCTCAGTGGCGATTCTCCAAGAATCTTAGTGGAGATTCCCCAAGAATCTTAGTGGAAATTCTCCAAGAATCTCAGTGGAGATTCTCCAAGAATCGCAGTGGAGATTCTCCAAGAATCGCAGTGGAGATTCTCTAAGAATCTCATTGGAGATTCTCTAAGAATCTCATTGGAGATTCTCCAATTATCTCAGTGGAGATTCTCCAAGAATCTCAGTGGAAATTCTCCAAGAATCTCAGTGGAGATTCTCCAAGAATCTCAGTGGAGATTCTCCAAGAATCTCAGTGGAGATTCTCCAAGAATCTCAGTGGAGATTCTCCAAGAATCTCAGTGGAGATTCTCTTAGAATCTCAGTTGAGATTCTCCAAGAATCTCAGTGGAGATTCTCCAAGAATCTCAGTGGAGATTCTCCAAGAATCTCAGTGGAGATTCTCCAAGAATCTCAGTGGAGATTCTCCAAGAATCTCAGTGGAGATTCTCCAAGAATCTCAGTGGAGATTCTCCAAGAATCTCAGTGGAGATTCTCCAAGAATCTCAGTGGAGATTCTCCAAGAATCTCAGTGGAGATTCTCCAAGAATCTCAGTGGAGATTCTCCAAGAATCTCAGTGGAGATTCTCCAAGAATCTCAGTGGAGATTCTTCAAGAATCTCAGTGGAGATTCTGCAAGAATCTCAGTGGAGATTCTGCAAGAATCTCAGTGGAGATTCTCCAAGAATCTCAGTGGAGATTCTGCAAGAATCTCAGTGGAGATTCTGCAAGAATCTCAGTGGAGATTCTGCAAGAATCTCAGTGGAGATTCTGCAAGAATCTCAGTGGAGATTCTGCAAGAATCTCAGTGGAGATTCTGCAAGAATCTCAGTGGAGATTCTGCAAGAATCTCAGTGGAGATTCTGCAAGAATCTCAGTGGAGATTCTGCAAGAATCTCAGTGGAGATTCTGCAAGAATCTCAGTGGAGATTCTGCAAGAATCTCAGAGGAGATTCTGTAAGAATCTCAGTGGAGATTCTGCAAGAATCTCAGTGGAGATTCTGCAAGAATCTCAGTGGAGATTCTGCAAGAATCTCAGTGGTGATTCTGCAAGAATCTCAGTGGAAATTCTACAAAAATCTCAACAGAGATTTTACAATTATCTTAACGGAGATTCAGCATGACCGTAATTCAACATTTCTACATTTAAAGCGTTGATATTCTCTCGGTTTGGCTCCACACAGCATATGTCTCTTCTATACGTAGCCGCACCCATTGAGGTTGACAAAAACTTCCGTTCAACATCTGGCTCTGTCTGCGGTTTCCTAAAATATAGAAATTTCCACACAGTTTTGTCTCAATTCATACAACACCGACCTCGCTCCTTCCACTAATTTCCACAACACAAGGCGTTAACAATTCTCGCCACCATGACCAGACGGCATTCATTTCGGGATAGAGTTTTCACATTTTCTCTAGATATTGCGCCGCTTTTTGGCCTTCTTCGTCCGGACGAGACTCATCCGGGTCGGTGGCCAGCAGCAACAGCATGACTTGGCTTTCTGACCACTCCGTGCCACCCCACGTTGGCGTTGTTGTTAGATAAGAGGCACGAGCAATCCCAGCAGTCAGTGTTAGCTCATGAGAGAGCATGCATCATCACCATATGACTCAGCTGCTTGTCTGGTGGAGTCCTTCTGGGCACTAAGCACAAGTTGCAGTCCGTTCAGCGTGGCCTTATTTCCACGAATTTCCATTACCAACCCCTGGAGTCGTGCCCGCCTGGGGGAGACCCGGAACGGATGACGCTCAGAATTGCACGGCGGTCTGGGAAGGAGAAACCTATTATCCGGAATGAGTCTCGTTTTTTCGGGCAGCTTTCACTAATTTACTGCTAAAATGTTTTATTTTAATCCCCACAAGACCAAGGGCACGTCACGACAGAAGAAGTCGCGCAGAGCAGAACTATACCGTCTCCCGGCCTGGCCTGGCCCGGCGCACTTCAAAACCGACCGACATCGTTATAGTTTGGGTAAGGGATAGGGCGGTATGGTGCGTAGTGGGGAAAGGTGCCGTCTCACCTTTGAGCTCGCTGTTCGTATTTAAGTATGTACACCGAATGGTACATTCTCTGTGTCTGAAGTATTAAGGAAGGAAATATGCTTGCGGTTTCGCTTATTCACGGTGGAACCTGTACTTGTTTTCATATTGTTATGATCACATGATATGATTACATGTCTTTCACTGAGGCCACTAATTCCAAAGAATATTGTTGTAAGCGTTTTCAGGATGTTTCGTACGCGCCCGATGAAAATTAAGACGTATTCCTTCATCTAGATTGAATGGTGGCTCCAAAGAGGATTTTTTTTCTACGAGTTTCAACGGTCCATCTGTTACTACGTTTGCATTGAAGCGCCGTAATACACAAGTTGAAATTAGGAACTTCATGAAGAAATTGGAGGAGATATTTTATGGAATTTCCCTGCGTCAACGACCGGCTGTAGATTGAAATACATAATTTCTGAAGAAATATTCCTAAACTTTAAAAAAATATCCCAGACTACAGTATAACAGAATAATCGAATAAAAATCTGGTAATTAATTAGTTTTGGAGGAAATACTTGCATCACAGTCACCTAATGTGCTTTTTTTTTGGAAATTCCTTGAAAAATATTTTCACATAAATCTTTACAACAATCCGAAAGACATGTTTAAGTAGATTCAACCTGCATCTATCCCGAATCTTGAAGGTGATCCTATACTTTTGAAAAGCAGAATCGAAGAAGCAGAGGAGCTTCGCCACTCGAGTACACCAGCCAGGAGGAGTATCCAACCGCCACAAGGTGGGCAACCGGAAGCTTTTCCGGGAAAAACGTTGGTGGCTGCGGCGGTGGAAAAGCGAGCGACAGGAAATAGTGAAATTTTGTGGCGAAAGTCATTTATTTTCTTGCCGAGTGCGCCCCGGGCGAACATCCTCCGCAACCATAAGTTTTGGGAAGGACCGACCAGGCAGGCAGTCAGTAGTGCAGTGCGGGAAACTGTCGGCAACTCGGTTAGACTGACTGTCGTCGTCGCGGTAGTACTAGAGTCAACCGCGCGCGGGGAGTTTCTTTGTGAGATTCGGTTTCAGCGGCACTTGGTGCGGTGAGGGAACAGAGCCATCAAGGACGCAAGGTTCCCCGCGCGTTGTAGATATTTTATTTGACTTTGTAATTTTCGGTTGGTTTTAGCAGATCGCGCGGTTCGGTAGGTTGGTTGGTGAGAAGCAAGCTGTTTCGCGTTTTGGTAGGAACGATGGGGATGACAATGGTAAAGAACTTTCGTTCATGAAATATAAATTTCGCGTGTCAGTCTTGCTTTTCGCCATTGAAGTAAGTTGGAAACGATGTTGTTATCGATCTGTGCTAGCATTGCTGTTGGCTTTCCGTGAAATTTGATGTGATTGCGAAGGAAATAAAAGTCGTAGAGCTGCATTGTCATTAACGGAGGGGTTCTCAAACTTTTCATGCTTGCGACAAGTTGAGGAAAACCCGACAGCAGTATGCTGCCGTGTGCAGCATAGTTGTCTCATGTTAATACGGTTTACCAAAGAACATGGGACAACAATGCTGCACACGGCAGCAGTGTTGGGAATACTCACTTGCAAAAAGTTATACTCACTTGCTTCTATCTCAGTCCAGAAGCATGCCATCAAAAAATGATGTTTGAAGGGGTTCTAGATTGTAGTTTAATCTAAAAGTTTGTCGAATACAGTAAAGATCGCAGACGCATACCAAACCCGTGAGAGAGCTGTGAGCACAAGGTGAGTATAAATATCACGAATTTCACTCACCTCGTACTCACAGCTCTCTCACAACTTTGATATGCGTCTGCGACCTTTACTTTATTCGGCAAACTTTTAGATTAAACTACAATCTAAAAGCTCTTCAAACATCATTTTTGATAGCATGCTTCTGGACTGAGGTAGAAGCAAGTGAGTATCACTCTTGCATGTGAGTATTCCCAACACTGCACAGCAGTATGTATTTCTAAAAAAGTAATTCTTTTGAGGCAAATTTTTAAATAGGTTTTCACCGGTTGACATGCGATTTCATTTGTGATATGCTTTCGTAACTCTCAAAAGCTTTTATCGTGATTTTCTCCCAGAGTATGTCCCGCAATATGTCTAGCGATTATTGAGAGAATCGATAACACAACATCCTGAGCTATCCACAAGTTTCTACCGCATGCTTCCACGGGTCGATCAATGATAATGAGAATTAGCCCAAGTTAAAATTCACGGCCAATGAAGCAGTCTTCTTGGCGTAACGTCCCCACTGGGACAAAGCATGCTTTTCAGCATAGTGTTCTATGAGCACTTCCAGTTTTTTTTTATTTTATTTTTTATTTTTTTGTATTAACTGAGAATTTTCTCTGTAAATAATGACCAATTGACATGTGTATATCGTGTAGAAGACACGAAAAGTTCCTATACCGACCGGGACTGGAACCCGACACCCTCAATATGGTAATGCTGAAATCCCTATGCCCTGCAGCTAAAGGAGCTCTCAAATACTGATGAATATTCAACATAAATCTTTAAAATTTCCATAAAAAATATTTAAGAATCTCAATTTTTTTAAGATTATAAAACAACTAAAAAATAATAATAAACTGCATCGGCAAGGGCATTCTGATAAAATTTCCAGAGTGATTATATCATTCGTTCACCAGCCTGACATTTCAAACATTATTTAAAAAAGGAAAATCTTCAAAATTTCAATAAGTAAAAATAAATAAATAAATACACAAAAGATTGAAATGCATCGGCAAGGAAATTCTGAAAGAATATCCAGAAAGAACAGGTACAAAAGTTGACTAGACTATCAAATATTTTACATAAATCAGATGTATTTAAAAAAAAACCTTGTAAAATATTCAAAACTCAGCAATTTAACAAAAAATAAATACAAATTAAAAATATGCAAATTTAGAAGGAAGTTCAGAAAGGTTTTCTAGGAAAAATGTATGTATTCATTTTGTTAGCTAGACTGTTGAAAATTCAACATGAATCTTTTGAATTTCAATGAAAAAAAAAATACAAAAATCTCCAAAATTTTAAAAGTTTAAAAAATGTTGCAAAAAATTACAATAAAATTGAACTGCATCAGCCAGAAAGAATGCCTAGAGTACATGTCCATTAGATAAATGACATGGACACGTTCAATGCTTTCAGTGAGCTGTTTGCTCTTTAAAGGAAGCACAACACTAGACAACGGACTAGCAAGTAACGCCCAGTGGCATTGCTGAACAATTTTCCTGACAGCTGCGGCGGGAATCGAACCCACGCACGAAAACCCATGAACCCACGCAAGAAAATTCTCAAAGAACTCCTAGAAATGGATAAGAGCTTCCAACAAACTTCCAAAAACATCAAACTTTTACAAGTTTGAAAAAAAAATCAAAAATGTATGGTAAAAGAACAAAAAAAAACAAGATTGGAACGCCAGGAAGTTTTGAAACTAGTAAGCCATACTGTTGAAAATTCAACATGAATCATTAATATTTCGTCCAGAACTTTTAAGAAATCATATGATCTAAAACTATAAATTAGATTAAATTGCACAAGTAAATTCTGAAAGAATTCCTACAATAAGTGTATTAATATGTTAGCTGACTGTAGTATTTTCAGCACAAATCTGAAGTATTTTTATAAAAAAAAACTTTAAATAATCTTCAAATTTCTACAAATTTCATTAAAAATTGTCATTCCTTTTTGTTTTTTTTTTTTATTTTTTTATATAATAACAATAAAAAATAGCATCCATAAGGAAGTTCTGAAAGATTTTTTAGATTAAGTAAGTTATCTTGACTGTTGAATATTTAACAAAGATCTTCAAAACTTTAATATAAAAATCTGAAGAATCCCTGAAATATTACAAGTTTATTAAAAAAATGATTGAATCGGCAAGAATATTCTGAAAGAATTTTGATGGTTGGCAAGCCCAATTGTTAGTTAGATGATTGATTATTATATATGATTCTCTAATAATTTAATAGGGAAATAAAATAAACGTTCAAAATTTTTCAAATTTATAAAAATTAGATAAAAAAGATAGATTTTCGTGAAGGAAATGTAGATAACAATTCTACAGTCAGTCCGGTTGGTAGTTGGCAAAAAATTTTAAAATTCGACCTGAATCTTATTCGATTTTACAAGAACTTCGAATAATCTCCAAAAATCAACAAATATATAAATATTTAACAAAAAATCTAAAATCTTCGAAATATTCAAGATTTGTGTTTTGTTAGCGCATGTCTAAACAAAATCTAAGGAGAATACTCAAAACATGACTATAAACCAATGATTATTACTACTATTACGATTATTCTTACTACTGAAGAAGTCTGAAGATATTTCCGAAAAAATCATTGAGATATTTTGGTAGGAATATTTACAAATAAAAAAATCCCTAGCCAAGATCACAGGGTTTGACAGTATTAAAGTGAAGGAAGTTAATTGTAATTCTTGTAATGAAAATATCACCTTTAACACTTTAATGCGCCTCCAACGGTTCATTGCGATCCGGCTGCTACAGATGGAGTATAGCTGATTTATCAGAAATTCTCGATAAACAGGAGGAACCTGCTAGGGCTTAGTAGTTTCTATACCCAGAAAACAGTTCCAGTCTCTTGAGTCTGGGAATGTTTTGAGAGTCGTTGTGAATCATAATGCAAACATTTGTGTTTTGTGACGAATCTTAGAATCTTTTTGGAGTCAGCAGACTTTGAATTGTTGTCTGGGCTTTCCACTATTCGGTTAATTTTAACAAATACTCTAGAAAATTCAATTCAAATATGTAATAATTAGTAGTATCTTGTGTATTCAATTTGGTCTCAACATTTGATGTGCTTTCGTGATTTAATTTTCTCTTTAATTATTTTTATATCTGATAGTTTTGTGAGTAAACCCTAATATGTTTCGAATGCCTAATGCTTAATAATGTTTTCTTGCAATATCAATTCAAAATAACTAAAAAAAAACTAATAGAGGGAAGTGCAGCATTTAATAGTGCTTGCTTATAGATTCGAAGCTAACGTGTGACCAAGACGAAATGGAAAAAAAACTGACTACGTCAAATTTGACTAACGTAGACTATTTTAAGACCAACAATTGAAAAGGCCTCATCAACATTGCGTAAACAAACATTCCCACCTTTCCTCATCCTTAAGCCCACGCAAAACTTAAAAGCCGCATGGCTAAACAGGTTGCAATGCCTACTCCCAAATTCTACGGTGTATTATGGACGATGTGAGTTCTTGAACTTGCATTGGAGACTTGGCCCCATGAACCCCTTGTGCATCAATAAAATAAAATAAAATAAAATAAAATAAAAAATATTTACAAATGAAAAAATATGAATAAATATCTGGATTTTCAAAATGAGATTCTGAAGCAATCTCTGGAACAATTCTTGAAAGAATTCTTGGAGGAGTCTCTGAAGGCAAACAAGGGAAATTTAAAAAAATATCGAAGGAGAATTTTGGTGAAGAAGTGAGAAACCCTCAGTGGAACGCCTAACAGAATCTTTTGAGGGATGTTTTGACATATTCCTAAAGAAATTTACTAATAAAGTTCCAGACTAATATTTTTAAAGAAATTCAAAAAGCATCCGTGGAAAAATTTCTAGAGCTATCTTTGGAGGCAGGACTTTTGAGGCAGAACTTCTAAGAAAATACATAAAGGAATACTTGAAAAAATCTCTGAATTAATTTCAGAGAAAAAATCATGGATAAATTGGCGGAAGAATTGGACTCGGAGCAATTGCTGGAAGAGAAAGATTTTAAAGCAATACCTTATAAATTTCTCAAATAAACCCTGGAAGAGTTTTGAAGCAATTTCTAAATTTTGTAACATTTTATGAAGAAAATCCCTAAGTAATTTCTGAATTCATTCATTCATTTTAGAAGAAATTCGTGATAGGTTTTTTGAGGAAATCCAAGAAGGAATTTCCAGAAGAATTTCTAGAAAGGTTTTTTTTAGTTATCCTTGAAAAATTCTTTAAAAATCCCTGAAAGATTTTTCAAAGAAAACTGTAGAAATTCCTACAGAAATTCTGAATTAATGTCTGAAGGCATCAATGAAAAATTTTACAAAGCAATCACAGGAGATATTTTCGGAAAAAATGTTCATTAAAGGTTTTTGGAGGAATCTATAAACAAATTTCCGGAGGAATCTCAAGAACAATTTTTAAAAGGACGTGGGAAATTATTGACAAAATTCATCATGGAATTTCTGGAGCAATCTAAGCGAGGTTAATTTCAAGAATCCATGGAGAAATTTTTTGAAGGATTCAGGGAAGATTTTCTTAAAATTATTTCTAAAGGATTTTCAAAAAAACTCTAATGCTACGATTCCGGAATCAATCCATGGAAGACAGCAAGTTGACAGAATGGAGTTCTGGAAGAAATATATGGCGGAAGTCCTAGAGTCGAAAGAACCCCTGGAAGAATCTCTAAATGAACTTTTAGAAGATTTTTTTTAAGAATTTCTTGAAGAATTTGTCAAAGATTACCTGGAATATTTTTTATAAAAAAAAAACTAGCAGTACCGGCAAACGTCGTCCTGCCTGCCTACTCTGTTTTTTTGACATCCAGTACCATGAAGAAATGCCCCTCAAAATGGAATTGCAGATTTTCCCGTTTTTCTTGCCTTCCCGGTCACTTTTTCTAATTATTTTTTTCGTACGAACACGTCGGAGCCCTGGCGGAGTGCAACAGTGAAAGAATCATGTCGATCTGATGACCCGTTCCCGAGCCTGTTCGTGACATACAAACACCATTCCATTTTTATTTATATAGATCAAAGAATGCCTTAAGAAATTATAACTGGTTATGAAAGATTTCCTAAAAGGATCCTTCGAAGAATTTATGATGGAACCCCTGGAGGAATTTCTGAAAGAATACTTGGATGAATTTCTGAAAAAATTCTTGGATGAATTTCTGCAGGAATTCCTTGTGGAATTTCTAAGCAAATCTTTGGAAAAAAAAATCCAAAAGAATTCTAGAAAGATTTTTAGAAAGAATATCTGGAAACATTTTTAAAAAATACTCGTTAGATTTTCTGATGACATTCTTCAAAAATTTAAGTAAAAACCTCTAGATGAATTCTTAAGCAATCTCTGGAAGATTGCTATTGAAATGCTGAGAATTTTTGAATTTACCTTCCGAATTCTAAAAGAATCACATTAAATTTTTTTGGAGAAATCCCTCGTCAAAATTCTGAAGTAACGACGAGTTTCTTGAAGTATCCCTAGAAAAAATCTCTGCAGCATATTTTGAAATAATCAAACCTCAATAATAATTGAGATGTTTCTGGAGAATGATCTAGAAATTTTTTGGAAAAATGAGCCGATTTCCAAAAACAATACCATAACAATTTCTGAAGGATTTCCTAGACGAATACCTGCATAAATTCTTAAACAAACATTTGGAGGAATAGTCCCTGCACAAAATTCTCAAAAAATACCTAAAACAGTTTGTGACACATTCTACGGGCCCCGAATCATCAATACCAATTTTTCAAAGTTGAGTTCTGGCATATTTGACATTTTTATCACATTCTACATTACTTTTGTCATCCATATATGTATTCGACATGATATTAGTGTGAAAATAAATATAAATTGAACCATAATTGAGATTAACATTAAAATTGTGATTTTAAGTCTTTTAGGCACACTTTTCATCCAAACTATCGTATTTTAAACACCAACACACTGATTTTTCAAAAGTCTTCCATCATTTGTAGATAAATGTATGTAGATTTTTTAGCATAAAAAAGATTTTTAATCGGAAGACTTCACAACTCTGAAATATGGCTGATCATATGTAGAATGGGTTTTTATTGCGTTGTAACGTCATGAAAAATCAAC
Organism: Aedes albopictus; assembly: GCF_035046485.1. Lineage (NCBI taxonomy): Eukaryota > Metazoa > Arthropoda > Insecta > Diptera > Culicidae > Aedes > Aedes albopictus. Next base: position 403,177,634 of record NC_085138.1, on the reverse strand, counting down.
ATTTTTAAATGTTATTCAAATACGGAAAACGTTACAAATATGAAGTTTTGTATGCTCTTTGTACTCGAAAAAATCTTTCAAATGGGACTGAAAAAAAAATCGGTTCAAGGAAGCTTGAGTTTCACCTGGTTGAAGTTTGCGTTGTAACGTCACGAAAATAAGTTCTGTGGCAAAGACCAAATCTTTCTGGCTTGGACGGCTTCTGATTCGGACAAACGTAGTTCTATATTCAAAACAGTTTCGTTCTCGTTGTGTATGAGCTCTTCTTCGAGTTATCGTTTATAAATTGTGTACCATTGCCGGTTAATAAACTACGTAGACTTTTGAAGGACGGGGGAGATGGTGTTTGGCCAAAATCTACGATGTAATTGTACTGCGATATAATACCACTCAAACCGAAAATTTCTGTGATATGAGTGGCCAACAGATGAAACACTGACGAAATTACAAAGTTGATGGATAGTTTGATTTAAAATTCCACCAACAGGCGGCGTAAGAGAACTTACAAATTTTAAATTTCATACATCTAAGGAATGGCATAAAAATACGATTTCTTCGGCAAAGTTGTTTGGTAAGTAAAGGACTTGCAGTTGATTTACCAATAGATGCGAGATTTTGCCACTAGAAGACGTTTGTTTCCATTTTGCAAAAGCAGGCAAGGGATTAGAATTTCTTGAAAAGTATTCTACAAGCTGGAACTTTTTTCACTTTGGACATATTGTATTCAAATCAAACTGTAATCAAAGATCAATATATAATTCTTAACTTTCAAAATTTAATTTGGTTTGATTCACTTATTCCTTAGATATAAGAGTTAATAGAACACAGTCAAAAATATGATTCTGCTTAAAGCGCTCCATCTTTGTGTAGAGCTAACCAATCAAGTCCAAAATTGTAGAAATTACAGATAACAAGATGAGGAACTATCAGTAAAAATTTGAGAATTTTGGATATATTTTATAAAAAGTTACGGCTTGTTGAATGTATTTTGGGTAATTAATAAAATTGGCATGCTTCTGAAAATTTGCAACTACCACAACTACGTATGGCAGAAAATAATACCATACGTCTATTAAGGCGAAACTGGAGGCATTTTCTCATTTTTTCGGTTTTTGATTTTTTATTAAATAACGTAGCAATATTTTCAAAATCGGTTTTCGTGCATATGTAGAGTATGGATCAAGGTATCTTCTGAATTTTTTTGAGGTGGAAAATGTTTTCCATTTTTGCAGAAACCATTTTTATGTGAAATTTTGTTCAAAAATGGTTTCTGCAAAAACGAAAAACATTTTCCACTACGAAAAAAATTTAGGAGATACCTTGATCCATACTCTACATGTGCACGAAAACCGGTTTTGAAAATATTGCTTCGTTATTTAATAAAAATTCGAAAACCAAAAAGTGAGGAAATGCTTCCAGTTTCGCCTTAAACTGAAAGTCTAGTGATCTACCAAACAACTTTAATGAAGCAACAATTTTTTCAATTAATCACGATCCTGAGATAAGTAAAACTAAAAATGTGTATGCCCTCTAGCGCCTCCTGGTGGAAGGATTTGAAATCATACGGCCCATCAATTGAAAGTTCTTGACCAACCAAACAATTTTGTCGAGGACACCAACTGTCTAAACAGTTAGGATCTTGAAATCTATGGGATGGATATTACGTCAGTGTTACATCTATTTTTGATATAACAAAAATCACCGACAAACAGACGTAACACCTACGAAATTGAAACCCATATATCTCGGGACTCTAATTACTTAGACTTTAGACTTTTAGAATGTTGATGTCTTTGGAAAAGTTGTTTATCTTGTCAAGAATTTTCAGTTCAAAAGCCGTTTGGTTCAAGTTTCTAACTGACTAGTGGTAGTTGAAATTTTGAAAAACAATGCAATTTATATTTCTTCAAAAAATATTTTACATGTTGTAACTTCTTATAAAGTGCACAAAGATTTTGCCAAAAAATAGTTTCTCAACTAATCAAAATTTGTTGAAAACTTTTTGAGAAATTCTAAACTATTGTAAACTTTTAATAAGCGTCGCCCAGTGTATGTGTGTGTGAATCTCATATCCAACAGTAAATCAGCTGTAAGTTTTTGACTTATCAATCAACTTTGCCAAAGACACTAACTCTCTAAGTAATTATGACTCTGACATATATAGGATGGGTTTTTTTTGTCAGAATTAGGTCTATTTGTCTCTGGAATCACAGAAATTGATGCTCCTAAGTGGTATTCTGATCCTCAGGTATGTCTTTGGTTCAATAACGGCTCGCATATCTTAAGCGTTTTTAATTGAATCAATGACATTGCATAAATTATTGAAAAAATGTTTAATTCGACGGCGTGATAAGTTTTATGCTGCAAAATCTAAATATCTGGCGGTGCGAAGTAATGAATATCAACGGTTTAGTCTTTGGGACAATATTAGATGAATATGTGTGGTACTAGGCCGAAGATGGGTACCATTAACCTTCTTGAAGGAGTTTTCATACTATTGATAGCAATAACTTGGCCCTCCGAGCCATTTATCAAAAAACGGATTTTCAATAGAATAAAATTGCTCTTGGAGCAGTGAAAATAATGCAATAATATATTCACAAATTCGGGCAATTTTGGCTGATTATTCTGATTCTAAAATGATGTGCATTTTCGTGACGTTACAACGCGAGCAGAATCCTGTTTGAAACTGAACGGGCGTTGTAACGTCACGAAATGTAAAAGTCGATTATCCAAAAACAAATCCGAAATTTAAATGTTTTATTCCATTGAATTGAAGAACAAACCAATCAATTTCAATGGTGGAAAAAAATCAGAATATCATAAAAATCCGAGCAGATTTTTTAAGATGTTGGTAGCGCGTTAGAGTGGATCGGATTCTAGCGCGTTGTAACGTCACGCAAATACGCATTTTGAACACGTTTTTCTAATGAAAACTAAATGTTCAATAGGTCAAATATATCATAAATTTTACAAGGAATCCGAATATGAAAAAGTACTTTTTTGTAATTGCGTTGCGTTTTCCCCTACTTTTCACTCGCGGTTGTAATGTTAAAACGGCCTACTTTTCTTCACTAAAACAAAAGTGCCGAAAAGTACAACTTTTCGGCACTCTTAAGAGTGCTGAAAAGTAGCACTTTTCGGCACCTTTGCCAGGACCCACTTTTCGATAACTTTCGAGGCTACCTTAGACGCAGCCGCTACTTCTACATCCTCTGATCAGCTCGAATACGAATCAGGACTATCCAGATTCCGATTAAGTCTGCAGATCAGGCGTAGAATCAGCAGCAGAAGCTATTTTACCTCTTGCCCATGGTGCGGTATGACGACGACGGGAGTTTGCAAATTTCTGACACCTGCCTTATCATAGCCTACCTGATCAAACAAAAGCACCACGCTGACGAGCATGAATGCTTACCACGTGGTTCGTCTTGATACATGTACGTGAAGCAAGATTATACCAAGGATTATACTGAATGGGTATTTTTAGCAATTACAAAAAATGTTGTATGCAACTCGTTGCAAAACTCGATTTTTTCAGCACTCGTCGTATTTATCCAACTCGGCAAGCCTCGTTGGATAAATGTACGACTCGTGCTGAAAAAATCATCATTTTGCAACTTGTTGCATAAATAACTATTGCGGTTTACGCTTGTTTTCATGAGTTATAGAGGAAAATCTGACTACGAATGCGTTAAAACGTTGTAACGTCACGGTAGAATGTGTCTTGTGAAGAAATTCGTAAAAGAAACTGCTACAACGATGCATGCAATATTTCCTAAATTATATTTATGACTTCTGCAGCATCCCACATAAAACTCCACAAAACTGACAACGGAAGACTTTTCAAAAGAATTTTCAAAATAAACTCCTGCAGGAATTTCTAACGCAAAGCCTTAAATGAATTTTGTATGAAACCTAGAATGAAACCAAGGGTTAAACCTAAGATAGGCCGGCAGAACAGGAAACGATAAAGGGGAACAAGAGTAGCCGGAAACAAATACAGCACAAAAAGGAAAGAGAGCATGAGGAAAATGTGATTGCTCAAGTGCAAAGAGTATGGGACAGAATGGTATGTGGAGGTTTTACAAAACTGTAGATGGCGTCCGGAGAAAAACAGCGCCTTCTTCTGCCATGAGCAACGCCTGTGATGGAAACTTACTGACATACAAAACAATGGTGACTGCCAGGAGGAGAGAGAGCACTTCAAGGAATAGTTGGACGGTGAGGAATGGAAGATTGATAGACAGAATTTGCAATAACGACGACAGACAGGCAGTGAAACTTCCAATGCTAGACGAGCTCAAGACAACCGTTGGAGGCATGAAAAACAACGTCTGCTGAGAAGGACGAATTCCCAGCCAAACTTTCTCAAGCACGGTACTGAGTAACTGTATCAATTCTTACACCGTAGTAAGCTAAGGAAAGAGTAAGAATTGTCTGTTAGTTGGTTGGATAGTCTCATTTGCCATCTATACAAGAAAGGGCATCGACTGGAGCGTGCGAATTTCAGAGGAATAACACTTCTCAATAAATTTTGTCCGGGATTCTGTTTAACAGGATGAAGCCGATTGAGAAGTCCTTCGTCGGTGAATATCAAGCGGGTTTTTATGAGGTTCGATCATCGACGGAGCAGTTGTTCACCCTGCGGCAGATTCTAGATCAATTTCGTAGGCGGGCTGGGCAAGTAGTGCGTATGCCGAAGAAACGATAAGCTCAAATCATATTCAGCAGAGAACCAGAAAGGGTTTCGTTGGCCGCCCACACGTTGGCCTTTTGCAGTTGATGAGGACCTAAGGACTCTGAAGGTTCAGGGCGACTGGAAACGATGGACCCAGGACCAATACCAGTAGAGGCTATTGCTTTATTCGGCGTAGACTCTCCACTACTAGCTATTGTTCATCAAGGATCTAGTATAAAGTAAATATGTCCAGGGACACACTCCACACACTGTTATACGCTTGGTCTTTTGTCGAAACACAAACTCGACACCATCTGTAACTACTAATTTTTCATCGCTTCCCATTTTAATTCAAAGCATCTACACCGGTAGAACCTCCTATTATTATTACAACATCAATAACTGAAACCAATTTGGATACTTTTGCGCTTCCCATTTTCCCCACAATAGCAGCTTTCCACACTGTCAGCGTTGTAATTATTAAAACACAAGCGGAGAGAAAATAATGCTCCCAATCATAGTCAATAATTCATGGGCACGTGTGTGTCTATCTACCCATATCAACACACACCCACCTTCACATGGACGATTTAATGCTGACGATGACAAGCCCGGCAGCGGACGCCGCCGCCCCGCTGGAACAAATGATGTTTGTTTTAACAACTTTATCGAAATTATTTCGCCCTCCCCGGGCTTTTGTTGTGCAATTTATCATTGTTGTGAACGTTTCATTGAATTTTTCACATTCGATGCGAATGGGTGGAAAATCACTTTTACGTTTACGTACATACGAAATTACCTGAATGGTGGTAGTTGATGGGTGGCGCGCTCGCAATTGTCCCTTCCAGCTTTCGTAGAGACAACAAATCCTCGCCGCTGACCACATGGTGCCATTGTCGTATGCTACCTCGGACGGACGGACGGACGATGATGACATACCACGCGCCTCCGAGGAGGCCACCAGGGGATACGGACCGCCTGGGTGTTGGTCCGTCGTTCACACATTTATCTGTTTACAGAATCTATCAACCGTGAAGTGTGGCCAACGGGAAACTCAATCAAGATTGATTTGGGTGCGGACAATAGCTCGCCATGTGACGGTCGTATGTAGAAAAAGGGGAACTCATCTATCGGACGGAGCTGCCCGCCCGTTCTGTTTCGGAGAACAAATGCCAACCCAACGACAAACGTGCGCGCGTTTGCGCCGGTTATTAAATTAATAATCATAATTGACTGCTATTATTTCAACGAGTCCGTTTTTACATTTTATCGCATCAGCAACAACTCATTGTTGTTAAAGGGACGACGAGCGTGGGTGCATAACCAGCTGGGAATTGTGCCTCTGAAAAGGTGTGTCGTCACGAGAAAGTGATGGGGCAGTTGGGGATAAATGAGCATCTTTGTTTGATGAAACGGAAATAGTTGTTTTAGCATAAGTCACTAAAATATCTCGAAAAACTGCTTATGATATTCCCGAATGAACATCCGATGGTACTGATGCGAGATTTTATTAAACAATCTCTTTAATACCCAACCCGAGCAGGAGAAAATAGCTGACCAACACCAAACTCAGGTATGGAAAACCGAACACCTACAACCAGAATAAGGTATTAAGGAGTCCTGCATAAGAGGTAAAATACCTAAAATAATAACTAGTGTATATTCTGTGCATAACACGTGAGTAATGACCTCAGGTATTGCAATACCTAAATAATAATCGGCGATTTTTCCACACAAATAGTGTTTTTTCCATAATTGAATAATACCTCAAGCAGTCCTCAACACCAAATCAATAACTCATTGAGGTATTCTATCAATACCTACAAAATACCAAAATAAGTTATTTTCAATACCTTGACCAATACCTTGGTTTGGTATGATACCTGACTTTGGTATACTAAAGTTATGTGGCAGTTATTCGTTCCTGCTTGGGCAACGGATGGGATGGAGATAGGGATAGGTAGGAGAATAGGATCGTCACTCTAGAAAAAGGCACTTACGTATAAGGGGCTGTCCATAAACCACGTGGTCATGAGGGGGGGGGTTTCGGCCAATGACCATTTTGTATGGACAAATAAAAAAATTGTATGGACTAATGACCACGCGGGGGGGGGGGGTTGAAAAGTCCCAAAAAAATGACCACGTGGTTTATGGACAGCCCCTAAGCGTACCATAATACTGGGTTGAAACAGCGCCCTGAAAAGGGACATTGTAATACCGGCTAAAACGTTAAAAGAGCCCATAGCTTCTTACCACAGCGGGTAAGAGTCATTTCACTCAATTCATGTTTACCGAGTATCTAGAAATGTAGTTGCGCAAAAACTGGACAGTTACATATCAAATGGTACGGAGTTCCATAACCAGATTCTCAGCTGGATATCTCTCGCTCAAACCAGGCCGCCATTTACATAAAGTCTTGCATTTTCATTTTTTCTTGCTTATTCGCCAGAAAATGATAGAAAAGGATGAAAACCACTTTGGTTGGGTTAAATTGATGGACCCCTTGCTTGCCAAGGGGCTGACAAGGTGATTTTTCATGTAATTATACCTAATTTATCGCAAAATATCTCGAAAATTCATGTTGTAACATGTTCTATTAAGGAAAAGTATAGACCTTTCATTTAAAGTTGAAACATTTTGGTGGCCATCTTGGATTTGGCCGCCATTTTGAATTTTATCATTAAGTCACGATTTTCGCTGTGCTTGCAACCACCGATTTCAAATCTAAACTAGGATGCTGAAAGTCTTAGCTTTTCAAAACATAAAAATATTTGAGGGGATTAGAAGCAAAGGGGTGTAAGTGACAAAAACCCACTTTCGAGTAAATGAGGTTTAAAGTTTTGCACCAATTTTTCATTCCATACTAAATGTATGGAGCTTCAAAATCGACCCAATTTTCTTCGATTTATTGTAATTTTCCCAATCTTCGTAAAATAATCGTAAAAAAGTTCCTGAAAGCATGAAATCTGAAGAATTTTTCTATATGCTCAGCTCAAAATCGACAAAATGGTCACTTACACCCCTTCGATTCTGGGCCCCTCATTTAGGTGTGCATAGACCGCAACAATGAAATATCGATGAAAATGTGAACGAATTGAATTTTTATTTTCTGAATTTCACATAAACATTAGGGAAGGCAGGTTATGTTAAAAGTCAAGTCCACGATGGCCCATGGGGAGGGACAGGAGGTCTTGAATCATGATTTTTTGGTTAACGTGGTACATGGACGGCCCCAAATTCGTCATGGATTTTCATTGAAAATTCACAGAGGAGTTTTTCGGTGAGTTACCTCCAAGAATACCTGCAGAAATTCTTTCGAGAGTTCTTGCAACAGACGTACAACAGTTTCTCCAAAAGTTTCTGAATGAACTCCTCTAGGAACCCCTTCGCAAATTTCTCCATGAACTTCTCTGAAAATTAGTCCAAATCAGTTCAGATTTTCCACTGGTAATCCTCTGGAAGTTCCACATTAAATTCTTCCAAGAATACGTTTGGTATTCTCTTCGGTAACTTATCTGATAATTTTTTACTGCCCAAGTAACCCCAAGCGCTAAATTTCGCCTTTTCGGCCTTATAGGGCAATTACACAACCAATATAAAGCAGCTTAGTTCTACTCTAGTACCGTAATGGCACGCAAGGTGAATAATATGGTTACTTGGGTGGATTAGTTTTATTTAAATGGTTAATTTGAAAAGTCCTTCGACATTCACTTTGGAAATTCCTCTAACTACTTAATTATTTTTTTAATTTATTTTTAGATTTATCGGCAATTCCTATAAAAGTTGAGCAATTCTTTTTAGAATTGATACATCAATTCCGTGGCAAACTGCGTTGGAAAACCCTTCTCTAATTTCCTGATCCAGCAATTTCTTCAGCAATTCATTTGAGAATTGATTCGGTGATTCCCTTGTAAATTCTTTGAGTCGTTCGGCAATTTTAGCGTGGCGTTCTTTTTTTTTTCTCAAAAATTCTACAAACACTTCCTAAAACAATATCTCTAAGGGTATCAGGAGTTTCCCTGGAAAACCCTGCAGGTTTTTTTACCTAGGATTCTTTCAAGAGTACCTCCGATAATTCCTTCCGGACTTTCTTCGAAAAATTCTTATAATTAACGTCCGCACATAACTTCAGAAATTTTTCCAGGATTGTTTTCGGGAAATATTCCGAATATTAATCCAAGAAGTCCTTCAGGAATTACTTTCAGAGGTTCTTTGGAATTTTTTTTTTCAGAAATGTATCAGTATATTTTGTCGTAACTTTCACCAGGAAATATCTCCGAAAGATCCTCCAGGAACACCTTCAATAGTTTCCCGTGAAATTTTCTTGGAAACGTCCATAAATTACATCACGCTTTGATTGAGGAGGAGAGTTCAGCAATCTATAATAAACACTAATAATTTTTCAGAGGTCTTAAAATGGTCATTTATTGCGTGGCGTAGTTTATGAATCTTCTTCTTCTAAAATTTCTCCGGATTTTTTTTCAATGACTTTTCTTGCAGTTTCTTTCAGAATTGATGGGGTTAGAAACAAAGGGGTGTAAGTGACAAAAATACACTTTCAAATAAATGAGATTTAAAGCTTTTCATCCCAAGTAATCGACGCAATTTTCGCGCATTTATTGTAATTTTTCTATGTATCGTAAAAATAAACTTAAAAAAGTTCCGAAAACCTTGAAATCTAAAGAGTTTTTCGATGTACTAAGTTCAAAATAGGAAAAATGGTGAAAATGGTATCTGAGCCCCTCAATTGCTTCCTGAACTTCTGCGAGAACTCCTTCGGAATGTTCTCTAGCAATTTCTTCAAGACTTTCTTCGAGAGCTTATAGTGAGTTACTCCAAGAACTTCTTCGGCATTTGTTTCTATTATTTCTACATGAGCTTCTTCTAAGAATTTCTAAACGATTTTTCCAGGAATTATTTCAAAAGTTTTTCCGGGGATTCTTTGCTGAGTTTCTCCGAGAATTCAGGAATTCCTTTGAAAATTGCTTTAGGGGTTCGGAAATTGTTTTTTTTTTCCAAAATTCCCACAGAAGTGTCTCATAGGCATCCTTCAGGAAACACTGCAGTCTGTGTCTAATCCTCATACAAGTTTTGAATACTTTTCGAATTCCTTGGGAAAAACTGAATTCTCTGAAAAAATTCAACAGAACTGTTGAAGAAAATTCTGGCAAACTTAACAATACAGAAGAAGTTTCCAGATGAAATTCCCAGAGAAATTTCTGCGAAAAATCTTCTGAAAACATCCAGAAGAATTTATAGAGGATCTTGTGCAAAATAACTCGGAGGATCTTTCAAAAGAAGCGGCAGAATTTTCTGGAAAACAACCGAAAGATCTCCTGACGCATTTTTTTAAGACAATCACACCGTCTTCGACCTTGCGGCCTCCATAGACTGACTAAACATTACTAACATTCGACAACGGACAACACATATAACACCCAGTGGACCAGTGAAGAATTTTCTGTTTGACGAAAAGTTTTCCCCGACTGAAGCGAGAATCGAACCCACATGCCGAGGCTTACGAGACGCCTAAACGGCTGACGTCGATAACCGCTCGACAAAGCCCACTAATTTCTGCGAGAATTCCTAGACTACATTTTACAAGTTTATTTAGAGTCTAATGAAGATTTTCAAGGGGAACTGCTGGAAGAATACCTGCATGAAACTTCTAATGAATTTCTGAATTCCTAGAAAATCATCCGTAACAATTTACAGAGAAACTTCCGTATGAAAATTCGGAAGAATCTTCGGAAGAACTCCTGGAAGAAACTCCACAGGAGATTAAGAAAGAACTCGCGGAGGAACGTATTCTCGAAACAACTTCTGCAAAACTCACGGGGCCACTTCTAGAACAATTTATTGAGAAACTTCTGGAAAAAAAACTTACAGTAAAACTTCCAGAAGAATTCTTGGAGTGACTTAGAAACAAATTCCGAAAAAAGCAAATCCAGGAGGAATCCTAGCTGAATATCCAGATCAAATTCCAGGAGGATTTTCTCGAGGAATTTCCGAAAAACACCTGTGAAAATTCCGAAACAAAAATGTCGGTGGAACTCCCGGAGTAATCTCTGCCAAGAAGACGTGTGCGCCGCCGCGCCGCGCCGCCGTCGCCGACGATTTTTTCACGCCGCCGCCGCCAGTTAAATTGACCCGGCGCGCCGCTGTTCATATTTTTTCACGCCGCCGAACAAAATTTCCCACGCCGATGACAAAACGACAAAGATTTTTTTCTCGCCAACACTTCACGAAACACATATTTAGAACTAATAGCAATATTTAAACAGTTTCTATTGTTTTTCTTCTGCATATTAGGTGTCTTTTTCTGAAGCTCTTCTTGTATATTTTTTGTAACATTTTTATGTGATTTAATTTAGTGGTTTCTTACAGCTATACTTTGAAGATTCTCACTTATTCTATTTCAAGTACTAAGCGAGTCTCTTGTAAACCATAACGAATTATCAACAAAATTCTTGGCAGCGATCTAATTAGGTTCACAAACACATCCTCCTACATATTCTTTTTTTATCTCTTGGAAGATTTTCATGGCAATTTACGAATGACATACTTGAAGGCATATATTCCACGCAATCTTCAGAAATTCCTATAGAGGACCCTCCAGAAATTTCACCATCAATTCTTCTAAAAAACACCCCATGCTTTAGAAACTCCCCCATGAATTATTACAAAAATTTCTGCGGTATTTTTTTCCAGAAAACCTTCCATGGGTTCCTGATATTCTAACAGCGTTTTATTTTCTTAGAAATAAAAAGTCCAGAATTATTTCAGAAATTTCTCCAAGGATTCTTAAAAAAAATCGAATGTTCCTTCAGAAATATTTTTTAAAGGTGTTTTAAGTTCCTCCATAAATTTTCCAAAGAATTTCAATGGAATTCTTAAAATGACTCCATTGATTTACTATAAAATTCATAAATAAGGCCACGCAAAAATGTCTATTTTCAAATTCTTCCCACCCCCGTCCCTTCTATGGCACACTGTTTATATAGGACTCCTCTGAAATTATCATACTCTTCGGAACCCCTCGTTCCTAAAGAATTCCATCTGAAATTTTTCCATGATTTTCTTCCAAGGAATCCTTTGGAAAATATCGTCAGAATATCGAAGAAATGCCTTGATGGTTTCTCTTTGGAATGCCTCCTTCGGTTCTTTCAGAAATATTTCCTGTGATTCATTTGGAGATTCCTCTGTGAATTTTTTGAGATGTTACTCCACAGATATTTGCAGAAGTATTTTTTGAAATAACATAAAGCCTATATGAGTTATTCTTGAAGGTTATCTGAAAGAATTACTATAGAAATCTCGCGTTTAGTATCATACAGTCATATCTACAATGATCGATTTCTCTTCATCGATTTTCTCTTCGGATTATTCCGGGAAATACGACCAATTGGTCGGATTATCAATCGGTGTATTTCGGTAAAGGAAGACTAGGACTAGCTTCTAAAACAACAAAAACAACCAAAAATGATTTGCCGTCCAAGTTATTAATCAAAGAGAAAAACGATGAAGAGAAATCGATCATTGAAGATACGCCCGCATGATACTGAGCGCGAGAAATGTTTGAACAATGTCTGATAAGATTTAATTTCTTTGTGACAATTTCAGAAATAATCGTTGGAGAAGCTCTTGGGAAAGTCCTTGGGGGAGCTCCTGAGATACACTACAAAAGTTCAACTAATAGGACGCAGTGGTTTAATTTCCCCAACAAAAAAAACTCCTGAGATGGCTTTGGAGGAATTTCCAGAAGAATTTTATGAGAATTTTTTGGAAAAAATAAGGAAAAAAATGGATTAGTTTCTGATAAAATCACAGAAGGAATTTTTAAATGACATCCTTGAGGAATTTCTGAATACAATGATGAAGAAGTTTCTGAAGGAATCCTTGAGAACAATTCATCGGGAATTCATGCAGAAATTGCAGACAAAGGTACTAAAAGAATTTACGAACAAATCTCCTAATGAATTGTTGAAGGATGATTTGGAACAAACCTTGGAAAAACTCCTGGACATACTTCTGGATTCTTGAAAGAATTTTTTGCACAATGTCTGCACGGTATTAGTGGATGAAACTCCCTGATACAATTTCCCTAAAAGAACTTGTGAAGTATTCATAAAGGAATCGCAAAAAAGAAATAACCTGGAAAACTGGAGATTGCTGTGCAGTAATTCGAAGAAGAGATTTTCTTGAGATATTTCTGGAGAAACGTCAAGAAATAAATCCTGCGATTTCTAAAGGAACTCCTGAAAGAATTTTTAGAGGGATTTTTTAAGGTGACTCCCTGTATCACTCCTATTTCATCACTTCTTTTTCGATTCTTATTTTTAACAATCATCGAGCGCAATAGTAGTGGTGTTGCCTTTTTACATTTGTTCTATAAACAAACAAACAAAAATAGCACCTCTTTGTCTCACTTTCACCAATGTAAACATTTAAAGATTATTAATCTTTTAAAAGCAATTCAAGCAGTAGACTACTCTGTTTTGCTAAATAACAATGAAACATGTCTCAATATTACGAAAAACACCGAATGTTATGTGTAATAAGCTAAAAATGATCGAATACTCTTAATATGCTCTTCCGCTGTTGATGTTTGCGAGCAGCAGCAGTGTTGGCGGACAGTGCGGAGGAGATTTCACAAATAAAAATTATTTGCTTTTATTACTATCATATGTGATTCAAAGTACAACATTAATCATTCGAAGAATAGTTTTCGATTTTACCACGTATAATCGATAAATTTTAGTTGACCATTTCAATGATTTTGATTGATTTTATTGATGAATTGGCCCGCAAGATCGACATCACTGCGTTCAATGATCGATGATTGTGCGCCGGACGGCACCGTCGCATCGCGCTGCTGCCATCGTCGTTGTACTGTGGTGGGTGGTAAACATTGCCATCGAACTCTTGGTACGGTTGAGACAAATTTGAATAATTTTCAAGTTTGAGTGAAAATATTTCTTTGTGGTATAGATAGTTCGAAAGAGAATTGTAATTAGAATAGTGTGTTCTATATTTCTTTTCAAAATATCTTGCGTGAAGTGGAGAATTTTAGAGAAAAGGTAAGCGTCGATTTTCTTACGTAAATGTATTAGTGCAATACTGTGTAAAGTTGAATTTGGATGATGATTCTGAAGAAGCCATTTTGTGATGACACAAGAAAAGGCCTTAAGGGTTGCCGGAAAAAAAAATTTGAAAGAATCCATGAAGGAAGTTTTCTATAAATCTCTAGAGAAGTTTGCAATCCCACCTGTGGAGGAATATCTGAGGATCTTCCAGGAAGCCTCCTGGAGGAACTTCCAGAAGAATCTATTGAGAATTTTCTGGAGGAATTCATGAAGATACGCATGAAAGAATTCTTAGAATCCTTCTATGCATTCCTGAAAAGAACCCTAACAGAACTCGAAAGAAAATCAGATTTTACCATGACAGCACTGGTCTAAAATGAGTTTATGAAAAGAATATCCTAAGAAGAGACGTGCGACGTTGTGAGTTTCATTGGAGAGGAATCCTTTATAAATTTCCTGGTAAACGTCCTCAAGAATTCTCTCTTAAATTTATAGCATAATTCTCGCAAGGATAGTTTTATTGAAATCTCTGATTTACATACATACTTTTACACCTTTCACACAAAGTAGATGAAAATTGTACCCAAGTACAGGAAACAAATTATTCTGTATTAAAGTTTTCTAGCATTTCACACAAAAAAATAAGGTCACGCCGATTACGCCGCCGCCGAATAAGGCGAACGGCGTGGCGCCGGCGTCGCCGCCGCCGCTGCTCCAAATTACTATAGACGCCGCCGCCGGTGAAACTGCTTCGGCGCACACGTCTACTGCCAAGAACTCCTGAAAATATTCTTAAAGCTGAAGCTAAAAGAATTTCTAGAAAAAACATTCTTGAAGGATTTTCTTGGAAAGTTCCTCCAGCAACTCGGGAAGAAAATTTCAACGGAACTTCCTGAAGAAATATTCGGTAAGTAGACCGGAGGAATTTCCATAAGAACTCTCGAAGGAACTGCCGGGAAAATTCTTCTGAGAACTGCCAACTCAATTTCAAATGGTTCTTGGGCCATCTTCGGTAAACACCAATCGTGATAACTTTTCAGACTTCGATAGTTCCTTTGTGGATTTTGATCTGTCCATGAAGGATGAGGTCCATGTATAATATACATTGTATATGCCACGTATAGTCAGCAATTTTTTGCAAGTATATCCGGATATATTAGTAGGGACAGACAGTTCTTTACAGATAGTTCCAAGACAAATTATTCGACTCGAGACTCATAGTGCCACCTTCATGCTTCAAAAACCCAGTTCGGTATACGTTGCTGAACTAGCGGCTATATATTACATTAGCACTCTTCCACCTGAGCACTTCATTTCAGTTTTATAAACACGACAGTCTAAGCGTTCTGGAGGCTCAATGAAACCAATGAAGCTCTCAGCGTGCTTCCTGAATGGAATACGTCGAGTCTTGAATGCTTTGTCCAAACGCTCATACACAATCATCAAAGCTAGGGTCCCTTCACATTGCTTGATTTCGGGCAATGAGAAAGCGGACTCTCTGGCTAAGGTGGGCGCTAGCGAGGACGCTGTTTACAAGCATTATTTTTGCATTGGCCCGTCAGGAAACCTCGATCAGTTGGCAACATAAATGGAGAGATGACAGATGGTTGCACTCTGTCATTCCACGGGTCTCGAGGATGGCATGGTTCAAAGTGTTGGAATTAGACTGCGGTTTTATTCGTGTAATATGTCGGCTGATGTCCAATCACTATCTGTTAAATGCACATTCCTACTGTATTGGGCTCTCGGAAAACAATCTCTATGTCGGCAACGTGACTTTACCAGAATATTGAGCATGTCGCGTGGGGATGCGTTGAGCACCGTAAGATCAGATCGGAGCTGTACGAAATTTTCCGGATCCGAGGAAAACAGCAAATCTCATTTATCAGTTTTTGAAAGTCGTCGATGTCAAAGTTTGATTGTTGTACGTTCCTTGTTTTCGTTGTCATCCCTCATCGTTTTCCTCATTTTGTCGTTGTCTACCGATAAAGTTGTTTTTATTTTGCGTATGTTACAAATCAAGACAATCTGTCCCATCAATGTTTTCGGTGTAAGTTACCAAATAACTAGGGACAATGGAAATTCGCGGCAAAATTTCTGAAATTTCGCGAGTGACCCTTCTGAAAAGCTAAAAGATTCGCGGAATTTCGCGCTCCTATGTTTTTGACCGCATAAATGTAAAAAACGCAATTTTGGGTATAAGAAAACTTGACATCAAAGAATGTGATTAGTGATAAGCCAGAAAATAATAAAAGTAGTAAAATTTTGCAAAGAAACAGCCTAACTGTAAATCTGAATATCCATAGTGCTCATGTGGACAGAGTTCTGAATGGTAAAAATCTTGGAAAGATATGAAAATTTGATTAAAAAACTTAAAATTTCAAGAACATTTATAAGGTTTTTCGTCAATTTATGCAAATTTCGCGGTATTTTGCGGAATTTTCCAAATTTCGCGGCCGACACTCAATTTCGCGGATTTCGCGGCTTCCGCGAAATCGCGAATTTCCATTGTCCCTACAAATAACCTAGTTTACCCGAGCAGGAGAATATAGCTGAAGAATACCAAACTCAGGTATGGAAAACCGAATACCTACAACCTGAATGAGGTATTAAGAAGCCCTGCATAAGAGGTAAAATACCTAAAATAATAACTGGTGTGTATTCTGTGCATAACGCGTGAACAATGACATCAGGTATGGCAATACCTAAATAATAATCGGCATTTTTTCCATATAAATACCCGAGCAGGAGAAAACAGCTGACGAATACCTAACTCAGGTATGGAAAACCGAATACCTACAACCTTAATGAGGTATTAATAAGCCCTGCATAAGAGGTAAAATACCTAAAATAATAACTGGTGTATATTCTGTGCATAACACGTGAATAATGACCTCAGGTATGGCAATACTTAAATAATAATCAGCGATTTTTCCATACAAATAGTGATTTTTCCATATTTGAATAATACCTCAAGCAGTCCTCAACAGTCCTCAAGCAGTCCTAACTCGTTGAGGTATTTTATCAATACCTACAAAATTCCAAAATAAGTTATTTTCAATACCTGGGTAACCGACCAATACCTTGTCTTGGTATGATACCTGACTTTGGTATGCTGCAGTTGCAAAGACCTAAATATTCCCACGCCTTCCGATATTCAAAGTCAATTCAACTGAAACAAAAATGCATTTTCACCCCACATTCCCAACAGCTGCCCGGGGGGGGGGGATTTTAGATTCAATTTTCATCGTAGGGTCTACCTACCTCACGCACGGCATATTGGAAGCTACGAAAATCGCACCATTCGTTACTAACCTAGTTTTTATAACCCCCCCCCCCCTAGTTTAATAATTGGGAAGTCTAAGTATAAGATAAAATTTTATTTAGTTCACCACTTAAATGTACATGGTATTATAGGAGCAGAATTTTTGAAACAGCACACATTATATATTAGCCACAACTTTCCGTCATTATATTTACAATCAGAGATTTATTGTTTACACAGATCATAGACCATTGATCTCAATATGGCATATAAAAGAATCTTCATCAGTTCTCACACGTTTGCGTTTGAAATTGCAAGGATTGGAATGCGATATTCGATACAAACAAGGAAAGGATAACGTTGTAGCGGATTTTCTCTCTAGGCTAAATCCAGACAATGAATCAGAAGAGCAGAGTCATCCAGCCGATGAAATTAAAACCGTAAGGTCGAAATTAATTGCTGTGGTCACCCGACAGCAAACGAAAAGAGCAGAACAAGAAAACGTATCCAACCAAAAACACCGCGACCGCGATCAAGCGAACAAACAGCTGATGAAAAACTACACCGTTTCTGGCGACAATAACTGGGGCACGATCGCTGACCGTGACCTAGAAAGCGGGGGAATCAAAACAAAAACGCAAACCATGGGCCGTATGAATGATAGCGCAAATAATAATTGCACGGGTTCCGACCTACACGGCATAAACAAGGTGTCAAATTCACCTCCAGCAAGTACGAGCGCAGTATCGGACGAGGCTGAAATTGAGGAATCCATTATGGCCGACGTTTTCGATTTATGCAATAACACACATACTAATGACACATTTGCGGCAAGCGCATATGATGAATTTTTAGAGATGTCCAAGAATAATCCAATTGATGTAAATCGATTGAAAATTTCTAGGAATTTGAAAAGTGCAGATGCTAATTGTAACATTGTAATTTTGAATAGCAGATCAGCATTTAATGAAATTCCAAAAATTATTGATTGGGGTACATGGACTGAAAGATTTTTGCGAAGATGGAGTTGTTTCTATTCCAGATAGTAATTTATTCGGAATTATTGTGGAAGGCAAAAGTAATTCAATGATTAATACCAAAACATTCTTTTACAAACTTAGCAACTGCTTCAATCAAAATAAAGCGCCGATAACAGCGTCCAAAAATATTCATTTGATTTCGTTCAGAAAGATTAAACAATTTGAAGTACTTGAGATGATTAAATTTTTAGCTTTGAAAAATCAAATTACGTTAAGCCTTTATAACGCAGTTTCGGAACGCACTGAAGTACGTAATGAAGATATCGAAACAATTCTTCGAGAGTTCCATGATGCTCCTTTAGGCGGACATGTTGGAGCAAGGCGAATGCGGAAACGCATTGGTCTTATTTTTAATTGGAAAAATATGAGAAGAGACATCGAGAATTACGTAAAACAATGTGATTCATGCCAGAAAAATAAAATTTGTAAATCCAACAGAATTCCGTTAAAAGTAACTACAACGTCATCAGAGCCATTTGAAAAATTATATATGGACATTGTTGTTCTCCCAGAATCCGAATGGGGCAACAAATACGCGCTGGTCATGCAGGACGACCTTACGAGATTTTTGGTAGTAGCTCCAATGGACAATCAAGAAGCGGAGACTGTATCCAAAACTTTTGTCGAAAAAATCATTTGTAAATTCGGTACTCCGTTGGAACTTGTGACAGACCAAGGAGCAAATTTCATGAGCAAATTTTTTAAACACGCATGCAAAATTTTGAAAATCAAAAAAATCAATACAAGTGCTTATCACCCACAAGCAATTTTAGTAGAACGATCAAACAGAGAATTAAAAACATATCTGCGACAATTTGTCGGAGGAAACCCGCAACAATGGGACCAACATCTTGATTACTTTACTTTTGAATACAATACTACAAATAACAGCTCATCCAACTACAGTCCATTCGAACTTTTATATGGAAGAAAGGCAAGGATTCCTACCTCCATATATACTCCAACAAATTCAGATCTAACATATAATGACTATTTTTGCGAAATGAAACAAATTCTTAAAAATTTGCATGAAAACGCCAAAAGAAATTTGATTATTTCCAAAGAGAAACGTAAAATTATTTATGACAAGAAAACCGAAGAATGGCAACCTATGTGGGGCGAATTGGTTTTAGTACAAGCGATCCCAACAGGAACAGGTCAAAAACTTCAAAGTAAATGGAGAGGCCCATACGTAGTCGTTGACCTACCCAGCGAACAAACCACAATTATTAAAAATGGGAACAAATTTGAAAAAGTCCACAATAATAGGTTAAAAAAGTATAATGATTGATTAGCTATGCGTAGTCGTCAATGTATAAATTGATGTAAATATTGAAAAACCAATTATTTCCTAATTACGAATGATTTTTGTAAATATTAGTTACTAAATATGTTGTTAAAAAAAATACCATAGGAATAATATGTTAGGATAGAGGCTTGCGTAGGATAGCTAGGAATATTAATTGAATTATTATAATAAATAAACAATTAACATATATAATTGTAGTAAGGTTCACAACAAAGCGGTTAACGATTGGAGAGCATACGAATTAACTTAATTGAAATTATATCGTAACAACTTAAAAGGAATTGAAAAAAAATAAAATAAAATAAAAAAATATGATAAAAGCAATAAATTAAAAAAAAAAAAATTATAAGAATATGGAGAGACATAAAGAAATGATGATGATAAATGAATCAGGATAATGAAAATAAGTTTTCGGGAAATTTTGTACAGCTGAATTATAACAAAAATGCGTCCATCGATTCGGCATGAGTTTGAATGCAAGAACGATTTGAATGTACCGAAGAGCTGAAAAGGGGTAATTTGGGATGAGGAAACATAACTATGCAAAATGATTATTTGAAAAGGGAATGAAGAATTGGGCAATTGATATATTGGGAATAATATGATGGGAAATACAAAGTAATCTTGAAAGGGGATCATTGGGGTATATCGGGTAACAATAGCGGGGAATGTATAAGAAGAAAAATAATAACTTTAGAGATTCTTGAATAAAGAAGCAGCTCTATTTAACGTTAATACATATGGGATACATAATCAATGAGGTTTGAACAAACAAACAAAAGACATAAATTGTTGATTGAGAGTATTAAAAATAATGTTCCTTTTTTGACAACAACCGAACGATTATTCTCTGAAATGATAAAGCAAAACGGGTTAAATAAAAAAACAATTTAGAAACAATTTAGACCCTAATGAAACTACGGAGGACGCTCCTATATAAAATGGCCATGTTACATAACATTTTTGAAAGTATATACGAGATCGGATGAAAATTGAATGATGAGGACAAGGGAGGGCCCCCCAGAATGCTTGTGAATGTTGAGTGTGAATGATGAATGAATAACTAATTAAAAAAACCCAGATTAATCCACCTAGTGGTGATAGTGCCTTTCTCGTCGAATTTGTACTTATGAACTTTCCGTCGACGTTAGCCAAAATGTTCCTGAATCCTGAAAACACTTTAGGGGCTGTCCATAAACCACGTGGTCATTTTTTTGGGACTTTTCAACCCAACCCCCCCCCCCCCCGCGTGGTCAATAGTCCATACAAAAAATTTTATTTGTCCATACAAAATGGTCATTGGCCGAACCCCCTCCCCTCATGACCACGTGGTTTATGGACAGCCCCTTATATAGAAAAGCAACAATTTTAACAAAGCCACCATCGATTTGGGAAACTTATTGATGGTATATATTCTGATATAATGTTCAACAGCAAAACAGAGCTGAAAAATAACAGACCTCTTAGTTGGCTGCTTGACCACCTTAACCCAAGTCGTGTACATATTGGGGTCATTATAACTCCATTCCATGCACTACGGGGTGAGCGTCAGCTAATGCATGAACAGTTTGGTCAGCTAATGCATGCATGATTTTGGTTTACTTCTATTAAATCATTTCCGATGGAACACCCGCAACCGATTCTGAAATATTATTACATGTTCTAGATGTGGCCTGAGACAATTTTCTTGTTGATCGTTCTTCAGATTATCAAAAACACCGCTATGGTTTAGTTCCCTTCTATATTTTACCACTTCCGGTGGGTTACTCGTCTCGTCGCCAGTTCTGGAACACTACCAGTTCTCCCAAATATGGTCTGAGACTATTTGTTGGCTAACCGTTCATCATGTTACTGAATAAGACATTGATATGTCACATGTATTGGTTCTCCTTTACATTTGTCCATTCCTGGCGGGACGCCCGGAATCAGTTCCGTAACACACTGATATGGCTTGCGTCCATTTCCTATAGTCACTTAAATAGTCTGAGCCTATTTGCTTGCAAACGTTTATTAGGTTATCAAAAAAGCCGCGCTTTGCTGTGTCGCATGCATGGGTTGGGTACAATTTTACATTTAGCCGTTTTCGGAGGGAAACCCGGAACTAGTTTCGGAACCACTGACAGTCCATAATGTGGTCGTAGCATTCTTCCTTGATAACCGGTCATCAAGGTGTCGGAAAAGCCGTGATTTTATGTGCCACATGCAAAAGTTTTGTCAAATTTTATATACGGCCACTTCCGGCGGAACTCCCGCAACCGGTTCCGTAACACTACTGGTTCAGATATGGTCTGAGTCTTTTTTTATGCCAACCTTTCATTATCAAAAATGCCGCGCTTTGATATGCCTAATGCATGGATTTGGTTCACTTTAATATTTGGACACTTCCGGCAAGACACCCGGAATCGGTTCCGGAACACTACCGGTTCAGATATGGCCTGAGACTCTTTTCTTGCTAACTGTTCATCAGGTTATCGAAATTGCCGCAAGTTTGATGTGTCGCATGCATGGGTTTGGATCACTTTTATATTTGACCACTTCCAGCGGGGCGTCCTGAACCGGTTCCGAAGCACTACCGGTTCAGATATGGTCTGAGTTTTTTTATGCCAACCTTTAATTGGGTCATCCAAAAAGTCGCGCTTTGATATGTCGCATGCATGGATTTGGTTCACTTTTTTATTTGGACACTTTCGGCGGGACATCCGGAACCGATTCCGGAACCCAACCGGTTCAGATATGGTCTGAGACTGTTTTATTGCTAACTGTTCATCAGGTTATCGAAATTGCGGCAATTTCAAGTGTCGCATGCATGGGTTTGGTTCACTTTTATATTTGGCCACTTCCGGCGGGACACCCGGAACCGGTTCCGGATCATAACCGGTTCAGATATGGTCTGAGACCGTTTTCTTGCGAATTGTTTATCATGTTGTCGAAATTTCCGCACTTTGATGTGTCGCATGCATGGCTTTGGTTCACTTTTATATTTAGCCACTTCCGGCGGGACACCCGGAACCGGTTCCGGATCACAACCGGTCCAGATATGGTCTGAGACTGTTTTCTTGCTAACTATTCATCAGGTTATCTAAAATGCCACAGTTTGATGTGTCGCATGTATGTGTTTGATCCATTTTTATGTATGCCCCTTCCAAGGGTACTGGTCCGGAACACCTAAATGGCCATAACTCCGGAACGGCTGGACCGATCCGAACCATTTTCAATAGGAAACAATGGGATCAGATTACGCGTCAAATGAACCGTCGGTCATTAAAATCGGTTGAGGTTTACTGCCAAAAAGTGATGTGAGTTTTTTTGTACACATACACACATACACACATACATACACACACACATACACACACACATACACACACACAGACATCACCTCAATTCGTCGATCTGAGTTGATTGGTATATGTGGCTCGACCCTCCGGGCCTTCTATCAAAAAGTCATTTTTGGAGTGAACATATAGCCTTTCCAGTACACTTAGTGTACGAGAAAGGCAAAAAAAAAATAATAATAATAATATGTGAATGAAAAATGAAGTAATATTTATAGATTCGGAATCATTAGGTGGCGTCAAGAAACAAAAACTAGAAATTAACATAAATATACTTATATTTTATCAAATCATGAATTAAACACAAGATCTAAGTCTCGTTACAGGTATCCATCCAAAAACCTTATTCGGTAAGGGGGAGAAGTCGTAGCAATAAGGCGATCAAGCCGAGCCTGCGAAAGGAAACGGAGCAAACAGGAATTGAAAGAAAACGCACTGGAGAGAATTCTGTAGTGAGATTTTTTTTGGAATTGGTAATACAGATGTTTATAGTGACCCTGCAGAAGCTTTCCATTGCTACAACTCACATTGTAACATTTTACGGTTTTTGAGAAAAAAAAAACAGTTTATGACTATTAAGAAAAGTAACGGTAACAGATCATAATTAATGTAATGGTGCAGTTTTTTTTTTAAATACTAATGTAAAGGTTATATTTTGCACATACAAGAAAAACAAATAATAATAACATGAAGACTAAAAGTTCAGTTTGCCATGGTAGATCAATATTTTATAAATCGATGGTTTCGATAGAATTTAAATATAACTTCCTCGAGAGATGACGCGGGCGGACAAGACGAGAAGGCAACACCTGGCGAGAGCAATCAGAGGAGCAATTCAACGGTACCTCTATGAAAACGTACCACAGCCAATTGGTACGATGACGAGGAATAACAGATCGGATGGAAAGTTGAAGGTCAAAGGTGCTGGTATGACGGAGGAGAGAATTCAGCGAACATAATTTTATCACCGGAGACGATTCATGGTCAACTTGGGTGGCACATCTAGACAAACATTACTGAACATCTAATAATCTGCTAATATGGACCACCACACAGTGCGGAACAGCACGAAATACAACAACCACAACAACAACAACTCATACAAAGATGTGACGAGAGACAAAAGGAAAGACGTCATCAAAGTTCCCGAAAATTTCCGACACAATGTAGTGTTCATCAACCGCATTATTTTTACCACTGAAGAAGCACTTACTCCGTGTTTCATACAGGAACAGTAGCCAAAACCAGGAATACGTCATATTGACATCATCAAAAACTTTGGAATTTAAGTCAAATAATTACAAACGGATTGTGCAACAGTTCCACTATTTGCACCAGGTCAAAGCCGGAAGAAAGGGCGATAGCTTACCAACCACATCATCGTAAATATCAATAATAAACAATCCAGTTCGGAATGCAGCTTGAGACGTTTTTCTAAGAAACAACAGTAAAACTATTTTTTTGCAAACGACAACGCAGGAATTACAAGCACGGAATACGATACAACCGAGGAGACGACATCAACTGAATCTACTACATAATCTTCAAGACAAACCAGTATAACAGGAGAGCAACGATACCACTCATCTGAGACCTGATACTAACCAATTGATCTGGGGATTTAACAAGAAGAGGCAAATATCAATGGCAGACGAACAACCCCTACGACGAATCAAGAGGAGCAGCAGCGAGTACCAAGGAAGTCAATCTCTTGAGGAAGAATGTAAGAAGGTTAATACAAAATTTAAAGTTTCTTTGGGATATTCAGATCAATCAACTGTAGTGGAAAATATTGTAAGACACTTACTGGGAAGATAAAGATTAGTATAGCAGTTTCAGTTTATATATTAACAATCATCGTTAGCATCATCATTTAAATGCTGAGTTTTTTTTCGGGGGATACATTTTACCCACATACTTACATTTGAACGTGATTTTATACACGTTCAAACTCCGCTAAGTGGGAGGGCATGCAAAGACCTAAATATTCCCACGCCTTCCGATATTCAAAGTCAATTCAACTGAAACAAAAATGCATTTTCACCCCACATTCCCAACAGCTGCCCGGGGGGGGATTTTAGATTCAATTTTCATCGTAGGGTCTACCTACCTCACGCACGGCATATTGGAAGCTACGAAAATCGCACCATTCGTTACTAACCTAGTTTTTATAACCCATCATCGTCTGGTGGTGGCCGGGTGCGATCATGTTGCAACGCGCCAGGTCCGATCAGTGTGGTGCAATTTCAATTACGCTTGGGACAACGATGGGTAATGAACCCGAAAGAATGATATGGAACCGCGACATCCTATTGATCGCGCTGGAACAAAGATTGTTTATTTTTTTGTTTCGATTGGCGGCATACGGCGCCGGACTTGTTTTGCACTCGATTTGTTTTGACTTCGAGTTAACTGAAAGAAAAGAATGTGGGGGTATAATTTCAACCAACATCCGCGGCCGGGGCTTGGTAGGGTTCACTGTGCCCAAGTAAGGTACACTTCAATAACAAAGCGGGTGCTTTGTTTTGGAGAATTTGGTGCCAAATTCCAAAGACGATGAGGATGATGATGGTGACGATGATGATGATGGGGAGAATGATAATGACGTCGATGGTGGGGTTCAATTCTTTCACACACCCAAGCCTTGTATACGCTCAAGTGAGGCGGGGCTAGAAGATGTAGGCCTTGGTGTAAAGATTCTCAGTAGGTTTTGTGCGAACACGCCCAAGTCAGGCGTGGTTAGGAGATTTAAGTATTTCGTTGGCATTAATATTCTTGGTAGGGCTTGGGATACGCCCAAGATAGAAGAGTCGTGATGTTTTCAAGAAGAGAAGGATTTTAATCACGATGAGGACAAGTAGGATAGGTTGAGGTCTAGGTTTTGGACTTATTAGTATTTTCATTTGGTAGGGTTTTGGATACGCCCAAGTTGGTTCGGGCATTGTTAGAAATTATCATGACATCTTCGGCAAGACGAGAATGATCGTAGGAATTTTAGACACGCCCAAGCTGGTTCGGGTATTGCTAGGAAATTTAGGCTATAAATACGGAGGCTTTGGCTTCAGTCGGGGTCAGTAGTCGGGGAGTTCGGTGACAACGTTAACGCAGGCAGCACATCGGATAAGTCTTGAGCTCCCATGTGGGACACCTCTAGATACTGTCCTAAGGCTGTAGGTAGGACTTAGTAGTGGTCAAGAAGAAGCTAGAAGTGTCTAGATTGTTAAGCTTAAGTAGTTCGGTGAAGAAATACAGAAAATGTTAAGGTGATATAAGAAAAAAGTGAATCGTTGTAATATAAGATAAGTGATGTTTTGTGATACTTCAATATAGTTAATTAAAAGATTTTGTCGGACTGTAATGAAATGAAAGATATCACATTCCGTGTAGTGTTTAATGCAGCCCCTGGACGGTACAGGGCGCTTCACAGTTATGTGTCAGTTATTCGTTCCTGCTCGGGTAGCGATTTATCCATAATTGAATAATACCTCAAGCAGTCATCAACACCAAACCAATAACTCATTGAGGTATTGTATCAATACCTACAAAATACCAAAATAAGTTATTTTCAATACCTGGATAACCGACCAATACCTTGTCTTGGTATGATACCTGACTTTGGTTTGCTCCAGTTATGTGGCAGTTATTCATTCCTGCTCGTGTAAGGCCTCTAAATCCCCCCTTTTCAAATTTAAATGTATGTTATCCCTAACATAGAAACTGCGGCGAGTACTTCGGCTCTCCAAACTAACATGGTATTAACATTTTTGTTATTCTTCAACCACTTAAGCTAATTTACAGCTCTTTGGTCCACTAAGACACTGCGTGAGCGATCCCAATTGGCAGCTGCACTTACACTTAGTACAGCGCCTAAATGTATTCTATTCTAATTCTAGTAAGTCAAATTGGTGGCGCTGCTGTCACTTTTCTACCCCGTCCATGTTAGAATGATGAGCAAGAGGATGTTACTGTGTGGTTCTTGTTCCTTTTCCAGTTCGTTTGGGGGTCCATTATGAGTTGCCGTTCGCCGATATCCATGTTTCCGTGTCCGTTAGAGCTATATGCTCAGAACAGGGTCAGTTGTCAGTCGCTCTCGGGGGGGAAGAGCAACTGCCCTAATAGAAAAATATGATACAACGTGCTTAACAATCCTTTCGGGCTAGCATCTTGATCATATATGGAATGATACAATGATTCATCCTATCAGCAGTTTATAATATATTTTTATTAGGGTGTCGAAAAATTGCAAGTGCCGGGGCTGGGATAGAACCCATGACCCATGACTAATGGAGTGAAATTGTGACCAGTGACCACTACGCCACGGGCCCAACACTATTAACTATTGAGGCAGTAATTTGAAAAATGTAAAAAAAATACATAAGTGATTTCGGCTCCGTTATGCCCATGAGGCACCCGAGCCTTCTAAAAAATTAATAAGTAAATAAATGATATTTCTTTAGTTTGTATAAAAAATAAATGGTCCCGCACTAATACCTATCTTGCCCCATCTCCCCATGTACCTTCGCGTGCCGTATCCTTTGAACGCCTCCGGGTCATCGGACGCACAAAGCAAACACAATTAAACTCGCATCCAGTTCAAGCCACCGCTAGTTGAGGTCAAACTAAACAGCAACAGCTGCTAGCTGCTGCAACCTAGCCCTACCTGGTATGCATCAAACCGGGGAGGATGCAATTACACCCTCAAGGCACATCAAGTTGTTCGCTCCGACAGACAGAACGAATTCAGCGAAAAGAAAAATGAATCGAGCGAATGGGATGTCGTCTTTCCAATTGGACGATCACTTTGCTTCGATTCATTGCCCATTGGAGAGGGTCGAAGATTAATGCATCCTCGGTTCGGTGGTACAGGGTGACAAATGCTCCGAGCGGTGCAATGAAGACAAATTATTCATTCGAATTCGTTCCATCTTTGAATGGTTGACACCTTAGACCAATGGAGGAGGAAAGACAACTAACAAGGATACTTTACGACGACGACGACGACGACAAGGCAACGAACCTTGGCAACGCTGGAAGGGATGAGTTGGTGCGAGCGGTACCGTTGGCGTTGGTTGATGCGACACAATGAATATTCATTAGCACCACCACCGTGTATGGATAATTCATGTCATAATTTGAAGCAACATTTATGCACTTAATTATTGGTATTAAGCCGGTACGCAATGTACCTATGAATGTGTGTCTGGCTGCAAGGATGCACGAGAACGAGACGACTCTCGTCGGAGGGAAGATTTACGACCACCGCAAGATTCATCAATTCATTAGCGCAGATTGGATGGGAGTGTGCCTCAGCAATGATGATTAATATGCGGGACTAATGACTAGTTTTGTAAGGACTATTTTGGAAAATGTGACTTTTGTACTAGGATAATGCATAGTATCTAGCTTAATTATGGCTTTCCGTGCAATTAGCACTATTCATCACACATTTTCAAAAGCCTAACATTTAAGCTGAAGACGGGAATACCATAGCTAGAAAAACAAAATCAACTTTTTTAAACTATTCCTAAAACGGCAATATATGTCAGGTTATAGCCTTTCAATTCATTATTAACCCTAGTAAGATGCTGGGGTCAATACGACCCAGACAGGCACCAACCCGATCAGAAAGGCATAACAAAATTATAACCGATTGAGTTATTTATTTCAAAGATTTTTCATAACAGAATGAGTTATAAAAATCGCCGGTTAGGTGTTAAAATAACAAAAATTATAACTGAAATTGCTCTAGCCATAACATAATTATAACAGGTGTTGATACAATTTTAACAAATTTATAACAAAGTGAGATATAAAAAATATTGGAATGATCAATAAATTATAACACATTTTGTTGTAAATTAGATATAAATATATTGGGTAAAAATTAAGTTGGGTAAAATTTAACTCATTTTTTTGGTAATTTTTACTAAGAGTGTTATTTATTTTAAGCGCAAAGTTTTTTGTATAAAAAAACTTGCCCCATGTAGTATATAAAAACCCACACCCAGACGGGAATCGAACCAAGGACGCCAACCTTCACCTGCAATCCGGCGCCTTTATCAATGAGGCCATTGCAGCACTTGAAGTGAAGGGCGGTATATGATCAAGTGGTTCTTCGTTTTGGCGGCTGGTCTATAAATAGACTTATTTGTCCAACGTACAGGGGAGAGAAAATATGACGTCACATAAAAGTGTTCTTGATACATTTTTTCGTCATCTTAGGATATAATAACAAAAGTGGATATAATTTAGTTATAATTGTAACTCAAGAATTTGCTCTGCATTTTGGCATGCTTTACCTCATGATTCAGACCAGTGTCGTATCTTCATCAAAGTTGTAGAGATAGTTAATGGCTCTTAAACAGTGGAAAGAGTTGCATACAATTTCACCTTCTCTTGGTGCTTGCGAGCAAATAAATTAGAACATTTTGACATATGTTATTAAATAATTATCTAATGTTCCTCACCATCAAGGAACTTCTTGCCTATGGCAAAGTTATGCAGTAGTCTGGTGGTGAGAAATTTCACTGCTTTGTGGCGTTAGTGTGCATTTCTGTGAGATTGTCAGATTTAGATGGCTTGTGAATTAAAAAATAAAGTATTTAATGCACAATTTTAACATTACATAGTACAAGAATTGACATACTGATGCAATTCTGTGGCGTTTGCTTTGCCTCGTGACCTCATATAATGTTTTCATTTTCAGCAAAAAAGAGTTTAAACAAGAAATTCTTCCACTAGTTGAAAATACCTGTTCGGTATTTGCTTCGGTATATGCTCAAGATGCATGACGATGTCCATATCGGTAAAAAAGAAATAGCCTTCTGCTATTGGTTGGTTTTCCAAAAGCTTTTAATAGAGTTTCTTATTTTGAACTACTGCACAGGTTATCATTTGATTTCAGTTGAGATTCTGTTTTATTGAGTAAATCCTATTTGAATAACCGCTTTCAAATTGTGGAAGTTAAAGGAAATCATTGAAGCCTGATCGGTACTCTATCGGGAGAGCTACAAGGATCGGTTTCAGGACCATTGATGTTAGCCTTATTTATCAACAGCCTTCTTTCATCTTTGAAAGTATGTAATACCCACACCACATGTTTGCAGATCATAGGAAGCTGTATTTCTACTGAATTAATATGGACGTTAATTGCATGGCAATGAAACGTGTCTCAACTAGAAATAAATTTCAAAGCTCCACAAATAATTTGTAATCAATCAATTCTTCAAAACTAAGGTGATTTTCATTTGCAGACGACTAATTGATCCAGTTGTATCATGTTAATTCAGTAACAATAATTAAACTTCTAATTTCAGAATAAAAACTTTCATAGAGTACAGTGAATATATTTTCATAGCAAAGACTTTTGTTTTGATCGAAAAAACTGCTTTCAAATATTTGATGATAACGATGATTTCAATCACGATTTTTTTGTTGTTTTTACTAATGTGTATTTTAACACTAAGCTAATTCTACACTTTAATGACGAATTGTTCAACGTTAACCAGCCGCAGTTTATCGCGGAAACATTGCGCCCGTTTGATTTGTACAAGGCGGCTGATTATACGTGACAGCTCCCACCCGGCGGCTGCAAAAACAGTTTTAGACAAGGTGCACACCGTGTACAAACCATAGGTGCGCGGTCTAGCGCGATCTAATACTGCGCGTTTCGGACGCAGCTGGCTGAGAATCCAAGATTAACGCGGCAATATCTACCTGGGCTTTCTTAAAGGTTTAGATCATGATTCAAACATGTCAAAAATACTACATTAGTTTATTTAAGGTTTGAATTTCAATTTGTGTTAGTGAATTTGAACCTTGAACCTAGATAATCAAGAAATCGATTTTGAACTTCCAATAAGGGATAATCCTCAATCTACAAGTATGTCAATAAATAAATTTAATGAGTAACCTGAATTTTCTTAAAGGTCTGGATCATGATTCAAACTTGTCAAAAATCCTGTATTTTACAAGCACAGTAGCACCACACAGCGGCGTAACTGCGTACCAAACACCACTTGTAAAATGTTCATTTGATATAAACTGCATTTTTAAAATTATAACTGAGTTTGTTATATTGTTCATATAAAGATGATCAAAATGAATTTATTTGTATTATAACTGACTTTGTTATAGTTCTGATATAATTAAATCTAGGTCTCAAATCCTTTTTGTCAAATATATCTAAATATAACAAACGTTGATATATCTATCAACCGCTGATATAAATTTGTTACATTTTTGTTATGCCTTTCTGATCGGGAAATAACCTGAAACCTAAGATATAATTTTAAAGACCAAATTTTTGCTTGAAATGATGTATTTCTATATATGATTAATAGTATCGAAGATGTACTAATAAATTTTCCTTTCTTTTTATTCCAGGTATTGTTTTTTGTTCAGCTTTTCATGCGCATCATATTTATTCTCAAGGTAACTTCAAAGTTGTATTTGTACGCTTCTAATTACAAAAATGTATTTTCTTGACAATTTTTATGTAAATAAATCCTGAACCGCAATAGAACGGATTTGGTGGTCTAGTAGCTACCGCTTCTGATTCGTATGCAGAAGGTCCTGGATACAATCCCTGGCCCGTCCTTTTCCACCTACTTTGTATCTTTCTCTATTCCTTCTTACTGCTCTCTACATATATAACACATGTCAATCTATCACATAACGCCTGCGAGCTATGCAATCAAGGGAATTGTGCCGCTAAATCTTCAGAGTAATAAACCACCAATCTTTCACCTTACGCCTGGCATCCAGCCTGGCATTCAGCATTACGTCACAACTTCCTTCAGGGTAGCTACGATGGCGGCCTCTAGCTATCGCCGGCCGGATCTCTGGCACCTTTAGGAGGGCGATGGCGATCATCGGGCGCATTATTCCTTCAAGGGTGTCTGGTTTTGTTACGGCTGTCCTTCTCCGCAATTCATCCGGTATTCCAGAATATGGTACTAGCACATCAATGCCAAGTATCCACACAATAATCTTTACACAGCTGGTGGTTTCAACTCGGGTCTTAAGCATCATAGAGTGCAAAATGAGTCACTGACCTTCAGCGCTTGGGCAGTGACCCGAGATAATGAGACATAATGAGTGTGTCCCCGTTAATTATTTCGTCATCCTGCCATCTTGGAGGATCTACCGTATTGCCACCCCTCTCAGGCTATCAACAAGATTAATTCGATCCACACAAAATCTCATAAAAAAAATCCACACTGAACTACGAACAGTTACACACTTTTCGACGTTTTGTCCTTTTGACGTTTTGTCCCTTCGACGTTTTGTCCTCTCGACGTTTTGGCATTCGACGTTTTGGCATTCGACGTTTTGTCACCTATTCGGCGCAGAGGTATATTCCGACTGATGTGAATACAAACGATTGCAACCATCACTTCCTCATCCTTCCCCATAAATATTCATCTGCAACCTGACGTGGTAGGCGCCATTTTTTTTTATTCTTAATCACTTAACCTAATTTACAGCTCTATTGTCCACTGGGGCACTACGTGAGCAATTTCAATTGACAACTGCACTTACATTTTGTACAGCGCCTAGAATCTTATTCTACTTTATCGAACTGGTGCCTTTCTGCTGCATTCACTTTTTCTACTTTATACCTAGTAGAATGATGAGCACAAGGATGATGATGGATGGCCGTTGTTCCTTTCCAGTCCGATTGGGGGTCCATTATGAGTAGCAGTTCGCCGATGTCCAGGTATCCGGGTCCGTTTGAGCTATGGGGCTCAGAAGAGGGTCAGTGTCAGTTGCTCTCGGGGGAAAAGCAACTGACGAAAAATTGCAAGTGCAGGGGCTGGGAATCAAACCCATGACCATCCGCATATGAAGCGAACGTGTGACCAACTACGCCACGGGCCCCGGCTAGTAGGCGCCATTGTCGCCTAAAAATAGAGGATCACCAACGCTCACACACTGACGATGCCTGCTTACTCTCCCCAGCAAATATCTCATTAGTTTTGTGTGTGAGTGTAGCTGGTCTGGGGATACTGGAGTACCATCCACGGGCGGTCAATCAAACTCAAGATCAAGATAAATCCTGTACCTAACCGCAATGATTGGGACACGCAAACCGTCAGTAACTTTGCTAATGATATATTAAAATAATTTGCTCAAATTTGGTATGGGAACTTTTCACGATGTGTTTATTTCACCTCCTCATGGAAATCGGTGCAGTACGTTTTGTTAAAGCACCAAATCGTGCGCAAATAAGTTTGCGTGTAAAACCTACAACTTTGCGTGTAAGAACACATTTTATGTAAAATCCGATGAAATGAAATGGAAATTTAAACGTTCTAATATTTACGTCAAGAGTAGTTTTCACTTTTTTTCTGTGTATTATCCAAAAATGTGTTTAATATTATTTTTTGTAAAATATTACTCCTAATTTTCAGGAAGGACATATTAAGATAAACAAGAAGTTATAAGTTTAAAACGATTTATTGGATTGATATGATGTCTTCGAATTTGAAGCTGTTTCAGGATATTTTGAGGTCTTTTATGCACAGTAAAAAAAATATTACATCGTGGAATCTGTAAACAGTGTTATTCTTTGGGGCTGTCCATAAACCACGTGGTCATGAGGGGGGAGGGGGGTTCGGCCAATGACCATTTTGTATGGACGAATAAAAAATTTTGTATGGACTAATGACCACGCGGGGGGGGGGGTTGAGAAGTCCCAAAAAAATGACCACGTGGTTTATGGACAGCCCCTTTTCTTGTTTAGAAAAATAACAATAAATCGAATTTAAAACTTCATACATTTTGGAATAAGGGGGGCTAACGTAGAGCCTCATTTACTCAAAAGTGAGCTCATGTCACTTACATCCCTTAGCTTCTAACCACCTTAATTCTAATTTTCTAAAAACCTTACCCTTGGATTTTTGTATTATTTTCTATGCAGCCTCAAAATTTGTCAAGTCAAGATGGATAAAAGCTTCTAAAGATTCTTACTATATTTATTTATTTTTCATCGATTTCCAAAACAAGCAGAAGGATATTATGTTCGGTACCAAAAACAGATTCTACGTACAGTTTTCACTGTTTGACTGTTTAATTCCAAAATGGTCGGTGGTATTTCAGATACGCGGAGATGATCTTGTTTTAAACTTAACGGATTGTGTGACCATCTCGAAGTATCTGGACTTGCAAGATCTTTTATTGCTACAGGAAATGGTAGTGAAGAGGTAAATTCGTTGGAAGGGCATGATAATTGAATAAGTTGCGCTTTGCCACTAAGCGTATTCACGAAACGGATAGCAATAATTCCAGCTGCAATTTTAAAACAATCCCTTATTTTTAACAAAACTTCTGTAACGGTTTCCTCAATTTTCCCACCAAAGCAATTAAACAGATCTTATTAGGGAAATTTCCTATCGAAGTTCACTTAAATTCTTCTGTAAAATTCCCCGTTATTATGATGAGTCACAGAACCATTTTCTATTCTTCCATTTATGATTTTTTTTTCAAAACCATTTTAAACTCGTTGTGTCATAATCAGGTAAAAGTATGATTCCATTTTTGATTCAGGAGCTTTGCCCAACATTTTTTCCAACATAAGGTACGGGGTCATTTGAGTAGGGGGTTCTATTTTTGACACTTACAACTTATAACCCAATCAGGATGTGGATAACATTCCACAATAGTTTTCGAAGGTTATCGTAAAAATATTCTTAAATAAATTTATAGACATCTATATAAATAAAAATGGAATGGTGTTTGTATGTCACGAATAGGCTCGGGAACGGGCCAACAGATCGACATGATTCTTTCACTGTTGCTTTCCGCCAGGGCTCCGACGTATTCGTACGAAAAAATAATTAGAAAGAGTGACCGGGAAGGCAAAAAAAACAGGAACATCTGAAAATCCATTTTGACGGGCATTTCTTCATGGAACCGGATGTCAAAAAACAGAGTAGGCAGGCAGGACGACGTTTGCCGGGACTGCTAGTTAAAAATAAAATTATTAAAGAATATTTTTTTTTTTTTTTGTTTTGAGAGACTTTACCCAGAGGGGGCATTCGTCTCTATTGAACGATTATTATCGAAGAATTATATTTACATAACAGTTTATTACTAAACGTCTTATACGCTACTGAACATTTCAATATTTTTTAGGAACCTTATAACTTTATCTTCCGCTTGCTTGTTATTGCACAAAATTTCGCTTAGTTGATTACTTATTCCTAATTCCTCCCTTTCGGCCTTATACCGCTGACACGCGGCGAGTACATGGTGAACTGTTAATTTCTTATTACATAAAGTGCACACTTCTGGAGGTTTTTTCTCAAAAATATGCTTTTTCGTGAAAAGCGCATGTCCCAGACGTAACCTAGTCAAAACTACCTGTTCTCTCTTATTCTCTCTATCTACGAATCTCGCAACATTATTTTTAACGATTCGCAAAGTTTTCCTTGGGCTTTGGCTCCATATAAGTTGATGCTTTTTCAATATTTCCTTGTGAATCCATCTGTAAAGAATATTCAAAATTACAGAATGATCCATAAAAAATCCAAAATGTTAAGGAAACACTTCTAAAATTGATGCGTTTGACCTGAAAAAAAAGTTCAAGAAGACATTGCTAGGAAAATTCCGAAAGTGTGCATTCATTCTGGAGGGATTGTCTACAAGGAATTTACAGATGAATCTCGTTAAGAATTATTTAAAAAATGTCTGAAAATGCCTAAATGGATAAGCCTATTTTTTACTAGTCGAATAATTTCTTTTAAGAATTGTTGATCATCCTCGAGAAATGAAAGAGTAATATTCAAAAATAATTCCCAAAATTATAACTGGGAGCATTGTCGAAAGATTTAAAAAAAAAATGACGAATGCACTGTTGAAGCAGTTTTCTGGATAAATTTTTGAAGCAATATAAGGAATTACCTTAAAAATTTTAGGCATGTAGATGAATCCATGAAGAAATACATTAAATGATAATATGTAATAAAAAAAACTTTTTTTCTGGAGGAATTGTCGAAAAAACTGGAACGTTGCCAAAGCATTACCAAAAGAAATGTTAATCTAACAAACCGACTTCAAGTTATAATCTTTTGAAGAATAAAATACCGTCAAGGCGCCATTCACCGTGGGGGCTCCATTCACCGTGTGCCTTCGAATATTTTTTCATTATTTCCATATTATGATTGAATGATATGACAATTTCCCTTCAATTTCACCAATACAACACTAATGTATTGTTACCATGTGAAAACGCTCGGTAGAAACATTTAAAAGTATCATTTTGACACTAAAGTGTGTTTACATGAAGCGGGTTTCTGCTCATTCACTGCATTCATAGTGAAAAATCGAAAACTGCACTAAGGTGATTTAAGCGATAAACTAAATGTAGTAACGTTTTTATTCCACCAAGAAGCAATTAAATTCACATATCAGGCATGTATTTTGCATTACCGAAGTAAGTTTAACAAGAAAGTACGATTACTCGTACTTTTTAATTGAAACAAAAAGGCACGGTAAATGGGTACCCTAAAAATCAATGGTCTCCATTCACCGTGCCCCATATTGTCCCATATATCTAGAAAAAATCGAAAATTTGAACATTCGTTTTTCTAATAAAATCTTGCAAGTTATTACTTGAAATGAATTTAAACGTAGAAAATTCCCTTGGATGGGTTGTTTTGATCATTTTTGAACAGAGTAGAATAAAATTTCTCATACACGGTGAATGGGTCCCTACTACCACGGTGAATGGTGACCTACCACGCAATTAGGCGACCTTACTACCCTTTACTAATTGTACTATATCACCAAATTTTGTGAAAAATTTTCTACTTCTGTGGCTATTGCTTTAATTTTAACCTATAATGAAGGCAATTAAAAGCGGCACCAACAATGTTTATAAGACTGGTGTCAAATGACAGCCCTTATTTACCCCGAATCCTCTTAAATCCACGGTGAATGGTGCCTTGACGGTAAGATACTTTTCATATGCCCTTTTCAAAACTTAGGTGAGGAATGTGTCGATGTAGAAGTTAACCCATTTTTGAAAAAAACAGTGACATCTGAACAAAAACATCAATTTTTCAATGATTTAAAAAATGTAGATACGCTATAAAATACCAAAAACCATTTAGAGATATACAGAACAGTTCACATATCAGTCAAAAAAAATGAAAGTTTTGATTGCCTACGCATTTCCTGTGCTTAAACTATACCCCGTCTAAAGCGGCGTTTGGGTATTAGAGGGTTAATGATCCGTCTTCCAGGCACAATATTCGCCAAGTAGCTCATAATAGTCAAATGCTTCCAACTGTTTTCTCACAAATTCCTATTCTTCATCGATTTCTAAAACAAGCAAAAGCAAATAATTATTGAGATTTTTTTTGTTTTAGTTCTACGAATAGGTTCCAATAAAAAATCTATGAATATTTTTTTCTTACAATTATTTAAAAAAAAAATCTTGTAAAAAGCTGTTTAATATTTTTTTACTGCTTTAGTTTTTTTTTTATCAGAAAAGGATTAATTATTTCTCAAATATGTGAATTTTCAAACCGTCTCAAATTACATTTCACAAAGTTTTTTTTTTATTTTGTTTTTTTTTTATTTGAGTTTTTGAATTTATTTGGATGTTCGAAAAATTATGCAAGGTTTTCCATTGAAATTTATACGTAGCATCTATTTTTGATATTGAAAATTCCAGATGATGATCCTTCTTACTATTTTTTTTATTTTTTTGAATTTTTATTTTCCATAGATTTTTACAAAGGGGTAAATTTATAAAAATCTATGAAAAATAAAAATTTGAAAAAATAAAAAAAAAGAAAACAGAAAAAATAGTAAGAAGCATTTGACCATCCTTAGCTACTTGGTAGATTTTTCCAACAAACCATTTTTGAGCTATGATTTTTTGAAAAAAGATTACACCCATACCCCCTGTTGGCGTGTTAACTGTGGCCAACTCCGGTCGGGTCGGGTGGACTGTATTTCTCGGACGTGTGAAAGAAATCTCACAACACTGTTTCTGCTGAACATTCCACACTTTTTATTCTCACTGCATTTCACTATACTATACACTACTGTTCGCTACTTGCTACTTTTACATTTGTACTTTTCAATTTTAGTTCACTACTTTCACTTTAGTCGAGGTAAATTCGCGGATAGTTGAAACAAGACTAACTTGCGGGCCAACCTATCGCGTATTTATATGCGCATGGTTTCAGTCTGGAACATTCGCGCAATATCGCGACACGTGTTCCAGATGCGGGGGGAATCTTCTCGAAGGAGCGTAGGTTGAATTCACGACACTGCACTGCTGTGGTGAGTGTCGCGTGAGTTACCACACTGGTAACGACGACGATACCGGGAGCCTGCCACTCACAGGTGACACTCACGTTTGAGGTAGGAACTCGCGGTCACAGTGGCATAGGCAGGGTGGGTTGTGTAGGGAATGGAACCATTTTGGTGAGTGAGGTGAATTGGCGGATGGTAGTAGCGTGCGTCTGGTACGTTGTAGGGATTTTCCATCGAACTCTTTTGGGTAGGTTCCGTACGGAACACCCCCATCAAGGTAATGAGTCGGGACTGCCTAAATAGATTTTTTACCTAAATGGATCCTGTTCATTATTACCTGAATGGATTTGAATTTTGCAAAAAAATATAAGGGCAAATAGCCTGGAGCTTTAAAAGCGGTCATGCTGGATTTCAGAGGGCTTTCAAGGTAGTTTCAGGGGGGGGGGGGGAGGTTAGAGGCATTGCATGGGGGCTTCGGGGGCGTTTTTGGGGGATGTCGAAGGGTCTTAGTTTCGTTACATGGAATCCGATGGGGTTCTAGGGGGATTTAAAAGGCACATCAGAAAGCTTCGAAGGTTTTCTGGTGAGTTCAAGAGGCGTTACGAAGGCGTTTTCACTATTAATTAGCTCTGTAGGAATTAGTAATGAATTCCTGAAGAATTTGAGGAAAAAAATCCAATACGATCATCGAAACAATTTCTATTCGTGGATGAATCGTCGAATGAATTTCCGATAATTTTTCTTGAGAAATACCTGGAAGACTTAGCTAAGGAATTCAAAAAGACATTTCCGTAAGAGTTCTTGGAGAAATTTATAAAGGAATTTCAGGAGTATTTTTTGTAAGACTTGCTGAATGAGTTATCGAGTAGAATTTCCGAAGGCAATTCGGGGAAGTTCCCAGAAATATTTTCGCATAAATTGCGAATCACTTTCTGTACGTATCAACATTGATTTTTTTTTTTTTTGATGAATTTTCGTAGAAACTCCTGGAAAAAAAACACCAAAGGTATTCTTATACGTATTTACGATGGAGCCTGGTCAGAAGGCAGGAATTTCAGAGGGAATTGTCAATCAATTTCGTAAACAAACAACAAACATGATTAATAAACCTGAAAGAATTTTCAAAAAAGAGTTCTGCTGGAGTTCTCGAAGCTTCATTGGACGGGGGATTCTTAAAAAAAATGCTTTAAATCGAGTTATAAGAAGCGAGATAGATCGACTACCAAGGTTCGAGACGTTAATAAAGTAATTTCATTTTATGAAAAAAACAATCAATCGCAAAAAGAGGAGAGTTTTGCTCAGTTGTGTTGAGAATCGCAGAAATATTTTTAAAGTGAGTATTTGCTTTGCAGCATTAATCATTAGAACCATTTAGAATGCGCTACAACTCTCGAAGAATCGTACACTGCACAAGCACCCAAACGCATCTACCATACAGACTGGGACAATTTCTCATCCAAATTGCAATCAGCGTCATCGTTTGTTCGTTATTTGCGCACCAGAAAACTTTTGCAAAAGCTACTCCGTAACTCAAACACGGCTAATCAAATAGTGGTAATGGCTTCCTGTTGGATCCATACCCACACAGTCACTGGAAGAGTTTCTTGTCTGCCCTGGCGATACGTCCAGCTGCCACCACCATTCCACATCCGTTCGGCAAACGAAAAACTTTACATTTTCCACACTGTGTCATCAGGCAGAAGCTCCCCCCCAAAAGCCTGATTGTCACATTCAGTCACTCACATCAGTCCAGAGCCGGGACCATCAGGAGGACAGGAGCAGGACATATGCAAAGTTATGCCGGCCTCATCCGGTTGGTCGAAGAATCATCGTCATGTGTTACCATTTTTTTCTCTCTATCGTATCCATAGTCGGAGAATTCATCCGTTGCGTTTCAACAAGCCGTGTGCATACAAATCATCCCATTTGCCGAATCAACCAATTGCTAGGAAATCTGATCGACCAGAACCAGGACCATGACGCAGGACCATATCGGGTTCGGTCACCGAAATCCGATTCCGTGCGTTTTTATTGACACTAATGATAATCATTAAAAATTTAATCCGCTTTCACCGTCTGGTTGGTTGGTGCGCTATTAGAGGTCGGTTTGCTGGCCGCAGGCGTTGAACCGTATCAACACAGTTCTGAAACTCGTGCACATTTATCTATGCATGGTGGCTGAGTTTTCAAGAGTTCAGCATTCCAAACAGATGTAAATTACTGCCCCTCCTCTTCCCCAGTTGCCAGCTCAGTTCGGTTCGGTTCGATTTGGAGGGTGTTCTATCTAGTGAAGTCATGTGACCATGCTGTTATTGTGTGACGTTGATGATGACAAAAGGGATTAGAGAGACTGATTCCGCATTCAATTGAACACGCGTGCGACGATACATTAGGGATGAGGTGTTGTTCGCTTATTCGACTCATAGAACCTTGGGTGAACCTTGTCACGTCACAATGGCCAGGGCAGACAAGTTTGTTCGGGTCCTTGTTTATGAGTGTTATCCGGCCGGAGAGGGTGTTGTTGTAAATGAAGCATACCGTAGACATGAGGTGAGACTAAATAAGATTTTTTTTTTTCAGGAAAATCTTCAATGTAGCAAGCTGACGAATAGGATTATGATGATGAAGATATTTAATCTCCAATGATGAAGTAAAAATTTAAAGAGAGCGTTAGTATTTTAAAAAAAACAGAAAAAGCGTTTTCTAGTGTTTCAGGCTAAGGCCTATATAACTGATGGCCTATATACAGGTTTTGAGCAAAACCATTCTTACGGTCACGGTTGACCTAAGAACTTTCTGTGATAGAAATTTTCTTTTTATTATTTTTTTTTATTATCTTTATTGAAGTGACTTTCAGCCCGTAGCTGGTTCATCCCTGCAATTTCCTTAATATTCTTGATCAATCGTACCACACGAAAACAAAACAATTATTCGCAAACAAAAGTCGCAATTATCAATAATGTAAGTGCTAATGCTGAGCAGCAGGCTTTGTTCCAGTTGATACGATACTACAATAATATAAGAAACAAATATTTCCTAGAGTATTTAGTTTTTTCAATTCAAATGAAATGTTGCTCATATATGAGCTTCTATCTGAAAATGTTTATCATATTGTTTGTTTTGCTATATGTTTAACCTAACTTCAGAAAAGGGCGCATGAAAATAACCCAATTTTCTTCGTCAAAAATGTTTGAATTTAAAACGGTTTGATGGATTGAAATTATGTCTTCGAATATGTTCAATGGACTCAAAAACAAATACACTGAGAGCAATATTTATTGTGGATCTATGTTAGATTTCATATGGTTTCAATTTAACAAAGACCGTACCCTTTGATTTTTTTTTCTGTAGAAATCAGACTTTTACCTTCGAAATGGCCCCGGATGGGGCCATATGATTCCAATATTTCTTCTCAAATTTATATTTTCTTTTGACTTTAGTAAGACACCATATTATTTAAGATTAACCTTATGACAGTTAGATACGAGAATATGGAATCAGTTCCAAAAGTCGATGAAAATAAAAATTCGAGATGAAATAGTTAATAGATTAATTTGATCATTTTGTAAATTTAAAGTGTAAAAATCTGCATTTTTACAGAAAAATATTTTTAAAAAAATCGATGAGTACTATTTTTTTTAATTCAAATGATATGGCATCTAAACTAGGTTTGCGGTGAACACTACACACAATGTATTATTTTCTAAAAGTCCTTCAAATATCCTCAAACATCTTCGAAGACATCATTTTAATCCAACAAATTGTATTTTGTATTTTTGTATTTTGTATCTTGTATTTTTATTTTTTTACTTTGACTTCACCGTAACATAGTATGATTGGATGCAAGAAAAAAAAATTGCTTAGTTTTTTCGTTGGAATCTGTACGTAGAACCCATTTTTGGTATAAAAAATCACAAAAATGTTTCCTTTTGCCTGTTTTGAAAATAGATTAAAAATAAGAATTTGAAAAAAAAAAAACAAGCATTTGATCATTTCCGGCTACTTTTTCAGCTAATTTCGGCAATTTTTTCGGCTAAAAGTCAGTTTTCAACAGAAAAATAATAAAAAAGGGTAAGGTTTTTGGAAAATAAAATTCTATGACATAGATCCAATAAAGATCCGCGATGGATGTTTCTCTCAGTGTATTTTTTATTTCTAAAAGTCCTCCAATTATTCTTCAAAGGCATAATTTCATTATAACAAACTGGATTCGAGTTACATTTTTTTTTTTTTGAAGAAGAAGAAGAAAATCAGAACTTTTTTATACGCCCTCGTCGAAAGTTAGGTGAAAATTATTGCAGAACGAAAAACATGAAAACATTTTCAGAGAGATGCTCTGCTCGCATTGAGCTGGAAATGCTCTATATCGCTTTTCTATGAAATGGCTATATATTTATATATGAAATGCCCAAGTGTCCTGTTTTTAAAATTTTTGCGCCTTTTTAATTATAAAAAACCTGTAATGTTTTACGTCTTCTTATATGAAGAAATATAGCCTTTCTGACACTGAAAATGTTTTATCACACTCTCCTGAAAAGAATAATAAAAACATAAATATTTTTTCGAATCTTTTCGTGCCCTTAAAACAGTGCTTCCCAAAATGTGCGCCGCGGCGCCCTGGTGCGCCGTGAACATTTCGCTAGTGCGCCACAGGTTTTTTTTCCAAAAATTAAACAAACCTTCGAATTTTCTTGGAATTCTGGTATCCTCTTAAAACATTTGATTTTTATCAATTTTTTTTAAATTCTCGGAGTTTTGGGAAATTTTTGGTTAAGATTCAAAAATAGATTATTGGATTTCCTATACTCCAATTCAGTTTTCGATTCTACCAACAGCTTGTAGCTGAATGTATTTAAATATTTCAAAAACCCTATTACAGATCTTTCCAGAATAATTTCCGTCAGTCTCCCGGTCTTCATGTTGTATTCTGCTTTTCGGGACGACATTTTTAACTAACATCACTATCACAGAGCAAATTTTCGGTTATGTGAAAGTAGATCACGTGTCAAAAATGATGTTATTGGAGCTGTGCACTACAAATACATCGTCTTTTATGGAAAATTTTGAAAGAGGTAACTTTTGATCAACATTCAGACATTTTTTATAAAGTTTTTGCACCAAAGGCACTTCCTTTTCAATTATTGGACGAAATAGTCATCCAAAACTTATGTAAAGGATAGACCTTCAAGCTTTTCTCAAGACATCATGATCAAACGCATGAAAATTAATGATCCATCATCAGCCTAGTCCTGAACATTATATTTGTGTACTTAAGTTTGCTGGAATTTACCACACTATACCTCCTTAACAAACAGTTTTTGTAATTCCAACAAAAATCTGAGGTTTCTATAAAATTCTGTGAAATCATTTAAAGGAACCCGGAACACTTTTTGACTCAGAAAATTCAGTTTTAAATTGAAAACTGTTTGAAAATAATGAATTCTCTGTTAAAAGATGTAGGTGCGCCGCGAAGTTTTTGAAAATTCAAAAGGCGCCGCAACAGCAAAAAGTTTGGGAGCCTCTGCCTTAAAATCATAAGAATAATAACTCTAACCCTGTAATGGAAAATATACACTATGTTGTATAGAAAAACGCCTTAAATTAAAAAAAGGGCAAAAAAGTTAGTTTTTCGAGAGCTCCAATATTTTTTGCCCTTGAATTCGTGCAAAAAATCTGTAAGAATTTTGGAATTCTTTCCAGGAAAAACGAGAAAAATCTAAATTAGAAGACATGTTGCGTGTTTTTTTTTTCAGGGATTCCTGCAGAAATTTTAGAAATCACTAGATGGTATTACTCAGGAATTTCTTCAGAAATTCCTTTAAAAAACATTCAAATATTATTTTAGAAATTCTTCCTTCTTTTACACATTCTTCCGAGGCCCCTTAGGATCCTTCAGAATTTACTTCAATAATTTCTTCAGACATTTCACTAGGGATTCCCCAAAAAACTTCGCGAATGATTATCTTTGAAAAACTTTCATGAAATGCTTCAGAAATTCAGCTATCCTTCTCGTCAGACATTCGTCCAGGGATTTCTTTAGAAACTATTATTGAGCATCCTCCTAAAATTTACCAAAGGATTCCTTAAGAAAGCCTTCCTTGGACGTCTATGTACAGAAAATCCTGCATGTATTAATTTAAAAAAAACACGCAGGAATTCTCAGAAATCTCTCGCGGATAGTTTTCAGGATTGTTGGATTTTTTGCAGAAACTATTCCTCTAGGAAAATACTCCAAGGACCACATTAGAAAATCTTCCAGTGATTCATTTGTTTTCCTCCCTGCTGTTGGGGAAACCAATGTGCCGC
Source organism: Aedes albopictus (assembly GCF_035046485.1). NCBI lineage: Eukaryota > Metazoa > Arthropoda > Insecta > Diptera > Culicidae > Aedes > Aedes albopictus. Next base: position 403,133,339 of record NC_085138.1, on the reverse strand, counting down.
TGGATTCTTTAAGAATGATCTACACAGATTCTTTCTGAAAAAACTTCCTGCAGTTAAAGGGAGTGGCCAAACTGTTTGGGATAGGCAACTCTTTTTTTTCTCTCACAAAAAAGTTCAACATTCTGTAAATTTTCAAAGAGTGCATCAAAACTTCTCAAATTTTGACTGTTTGTCAACCTATTACATGTACATCATTGGTACAAATTTGGGCTCAATTGGTTAACTTTTCGTGAAGCTAGAACCGTTCTCGTAAAACACTATTTTTTAAACATCTTATTTTTGAGCTGTCATATCTCGGAAACCAGTGAACCGAATTGAATGAAATTTTGAACGTTTATTCACGATATATTATTGCTCCAAAAGTTATTAAAACATACGTACTTTTTGAACGTTGAAAAAAGATTTCATAGGTTGATACTTTTTGGAATTTTCTCGAAAAAAAGTAATTTTTCCATCAATGTCAATAAATTTTAGATTTGATATCCAAAGATTTTCGTCTTCTACTCTAAAGATATCTCTAGTAAGATGTATTAGAGCCTATTTGGAATGAAGGAAGAACACATATAGTATTTTCTGTGTGGTATTTTAAATTTGGCTTATTTTCCTCTGTATGGGTAAAAATTTCAACCTGGTATAACTTAATTAATCGTAAGAAAATAAAACATTTTATAACGTTGCATAAAGGACTTATATATTGTTGACAAATGTTAAAAAAAATTATTCAATTCGGTTCACTGGTTCCTGAGATATAAAAGTTCGACAATTAGTTGCCTAAAAAATAGTGTTTTACCAAATCGGTTCTAACTACGCGAAAGATTAACCAATCAAGTGAAGCGGACCTGGTGTGGTGGTAAGAACACAAGACTATCACGCCGAGGACCTGGGATCGAATCCCACTCCCGACACACTCACAAAATGTGGGTTCTTCCTTCGGAAGGGAAATAAAGCGTGGGTCCCGAGATGAACTGGCCTAGGGTTAAAAATCTCGTTGATACAGACAAAAAAAAAATAACCAATCAAGCCCAAATTTGTACCAATGATGCCCATTGGTAAACAAATCTTCCATGAATTTAGTCACAAGTGCCTCCGGAGTTTCTTTTACAAATTCTTTTAGACATGCAAACCTTTCATGGATTTCCTCAGCAATTTATCTAGAAAATTCACAGAATATCCAAAAACTCAGAATTCCGGTGATCCTCTGCGCGTGTAATTTTTGCTGCTGCTTTTCGAAAATCTTCTGCGAACCCCCCTGAATTTTAAACAGAATTGTAAGGAATTACTCCATGAATTTCTTCAAAGGTTACTCCAAAGTTAGCTGCATCAATTTCCCCAGTGTTCTTTATATTAATTCCATTTCTGGAGATTTGTTCTTGAAAACTTTCCGCAAAAATTCCTCCAAGGATTATTTCCGATTATTCACAGAGGATACGATATTTTTTCAAAGCTTTTTTCAAGAAAATCTCTTAGGGATTTTCTTTTTAGAAATTGTCTTTATTATTCCTTTAGAATACTTCTAAAATTAAGTTCTTGTAAAAACTTTTTCTAGTCAATTGTGTTAATATTTATCCAAAAATTAAAAGGAATCCCCAATTTTATTAACTTTGGTACAGTAAATCTGGGTCGAAGATTGAGCATACTTTAAATAAATTTCCACAAATGTTGTACTAATTGTAATCAGATACCGAGAAAGAAAATTTTAATCTCCAAACAATCCGCCAAACAATTGCTCCATGGATTACATCAGAAATTTCTCTTGGGATTCTTTCAGAATTCCTCTCCGGATTATTCCAGCGATTATCTCTTAATTTTTTTCAAGGATTCTTCCAGAAACTTATGTAACAATTACTTCATAAATTATTCCAAGGTTTTCTTCAGGCATTGGTACAAGAGCTCCATCAAGAATTTGTCCAAGGTAATTCCGGCAGGGATTCCCCCACAAAGTCTTATATGTTTTTTTTTTTTAAGAATTCCTCCATATTTTCCTGTTTAAGCTATTACAGAGATTATTTCAGCAATTCCTCTAGGATTTCATCCTTGGATTTTTCTAATAATTTCGCCATGGGTTCTTTCAGAAATTTGTACAACAACTTCTCTACATATTTCTCTAGCGATATTTTAGGAATCGTCACAAAGATTTATCCATCTATTTTTTAATTTTTATTTTTTTAAGAATAACGTCCACAAATTCCGCAATGAATATCATGAGGGTTTTTCCCAGTATTATTCTATTAATTTCTCAAGAGAATTTTCTAGGATTTCCACCGTGAATTTAGAGATTTCCGTTAAAAAGGGGTTACCAATAAGAAATGTTTGCACGTGCAGTTATTCCAAAAATAACTGTTCAGCGTATTAACACTCCGAATACCGTGATAAAAAAACTTTACGCGGAATACCGTGATCAGAAAAAAGTTGGAACTTTTACTTTGAGCAGTTAGTTCTCAGCCGCCTGTGAACCGGTTTTCAATTTTCTTTCAGGGATCTTTTACCCAACTTTTCTACTTTTATTTTATACAAAATTCATATTTTTAGGGATGCTCATTTTTCCTTCAAAATAGCGTGAGTAAGGAAGGGTTTAAAAAAAATGATATTTTTAGTTTGCATGCCAAATTTAAGACGTGACAACTTAAAACGACTGCAAAGCATGTTTTCTAATAAGGCATAGTGCAGAAGCAATACAAAATGTTCACAACTATCATAAACATCCCCATTACAATCAATTGCAGCTCTCGATGAATAAGCGCTCCAGTACTTTTGCCAAGCATTCTAGAGGGTTAGGATCTTCGACAAAGTTGTCAAGAATGATTGGTGCTACACTTTTATGTTTGCGGTTTTGATCTAGATCTGCTGAAACTGATCTAGATAAGTGTTATCTTTCAATGAGACGCTCTAGAATGCTCGGTATGCATTACGTATTCGGTTTTGATCTAGATCTGCTAAAACAGATCTAGATAAGTTTTGTCTTTCAATACGTTGCTCTAGTGTTCTCTATGTGCATCTCAGAGAGTTGGAGTCTTCAGCAAAGTGTTTTTGGATTGGTTGGGACTACATTCTAGCTTCTTCGGTTTTGCTCTAGATCCACTTTAACTGATCTAGATCAGTTGTATCTTTTGATATAAGCCTTCGATTTTGATCTATATTGATTTTACCTGTTGTCTTAAGTGATCTAGATCAGTTTTGTCTTACTCTAGAGCCTTGGATATGCATCTTGGAGGGTTGCAGTCTTCTGAAAAGTTCTTTATATTGGTTGTTACTACAGTTTTACGTCTGCGTTTTTGGCATAGAACTACAAACTAGATCTACATCAGTTTTATCTTTCGATATGACTCTCATGTGCTTTAAGTGTACCAGGAATATGAAAGTGTTTAAAAAGATGGTTTCTTGGGCAAAGTATTTTGAAATTCAAGGGTTTACAGTTGATGAGCCGTTCCTTCGATTGTTTTGCTACTATAGACGGTGCAAGCGAGTACGCAAATTCTATAAATTGTATATCTCAGGATTCTGATTACTTAGAGAGCTGGTTTCTTCGGCAAAGTGGTTTGGTAGGTCAAGGGCTTACAGTTGATGGGTGTTGGGGAACGTTGTCTCTATTGCGATGAAACACATATTGATAGCAGTGTGTACTTCACATCAGCTTCAATGCTGTAATATATATAAACAATGATATAATATATACTTAAAAATAACAATAATTATCTTACATAATAGTTTCACATCGATCCTACTAGAGATGCAACCTATCCAACACAACTGCTAGATCTTTGTAGGCTATTCCATTGTTCAGATAAAATCTATCTTTATGGCAGTGATGCCAGTTTCACTCAAACACTTGCCAACTCGCGGCAACATTCTCCCCCCAGTGAAACTGGTGACTCACGAAATAGCAATTTTGAACCACTGTGCATGGACTGCATATATATTCTTCCATTCGATTGTGTGGTATACGTAGAGTGATGATTCCAACACGTTCGAATGAAATGACAATCAAGCTCATATTCACTTTCGACGATCGATATTGATAGGCACGAACGCATTCTTCCACCGTGTAATCCACCGGGATCGAAAACACACAGAGTCGCGCTGTTTACGTTCATATAACTTGAATGTGATCTGTTTGATCTAATGACGTACTCGTGAAAGGACAATACAACGGTACATCCCAATAAAAATGTGTTTTGCAACCTCTCAGTGTTTAGTAAACCAGCATCCATATCATCTCTATGTTCTTCTTGCACCTTATATTTCTGAACAGATTCGTCGCGGGCTTGGTTATTCACAGGGTTTGAAGTAATTTTAACATTGTGAGAAGCGGATAAAGACTTGGGAATGGATTTTGCTTGAAGGGTTGCTGTGTGCTGTTTTAAACCCGATGAGTTGGAATCTGAAGTTATGATGCAGACAAATCGTGTTTGGGCTTTGCTGTTACACGGAACGGAGGCTACTACCGATTTATCGTGTCCATTTTCCCCACTATGTCGATTTAGTAATGCCTTTTTCTTCACACTATATTCCAGTTCGATGTTCTCCACAGCTTTCGCGAAATCCTCCTCAATTTTGGCTATTTTACGATCGAAGTCTTCCTTCACACGTCTTTCTAGATCTCGCTGCTGTTCTTTCCATATCTGATCCTGCCTATTCAGCTCTTCTAGCTTTTGTTTGAAGTAATCCAATCGGTTAAACGTTGCCATACCTTTGCGTTGATGATTTATTATCATTGAAGTTTGTTGGGGAACGTTGTCTCTATTGCGATGAAACACATATTGATAGCAGTGTGTACTTCACATCAGCTTCAATGCTGTAATATATTTAAACAATGATATAATATATACTTAAAAATAACAATAATTATCTTACATAATAGTTTCACATCGATCCTACTAGAGATGCAACCTATCCAACACAACTGCTAGATCTTTGTAGGCTATTCCATTGTTCAGATAAAATCTATCTTTATGGCAGTGATGCCAGTTTCACTCAAACACTTGCCAACTCGCGGCAACAATGGGTCTTTTGATAGGAAATTTCACCACTAAACGGTTCTAGTCACATAATTTTAATAGCATTTAAATGATTGAAATTTCGCGAAAAGTTTTCAAAATGCGGTAAAACTTTTTCCATCAAACATGTTTCAGTTGAGTCAAGTGTTTTTCATAGACCAATGTACTGCCGCTCGACGCATAACTGTTCCATGTTTAGAAGAATTTCCATACAACATGGGACAATGGGCGTAGAACAACAGTATACTGGACATACTACACATACTTTTTGAAAAAAAAATAAATAAAAAAAATCCAAAAAAAAATTATACTTCTGTTGTTTTTATTTGTTATTATTTTATTATTATTTTCATTGTTTATCTACAAGATTGTTTTATAAACGGATTTGATAGACAGAATTTAAATTTGTGGCAGTATTTCCTCAAAGAGATGTGGTATTACTACCTCCCTAAAATTATCAAAGTGTTATTATTTTCGTCAAAAGTTTTGCAGTAACTGCGCAAAAGTTCGAAAAAAAAGTACTATTCAGCAAATCTGCAAGCATTATCGATCATTGTGCTACAAATTACATCATATTTTTGCCTTAATTTTCTTCGCAGTTTATTGTGCGACAAACAAATATTCTCCTAGATATTTGCTCATATTTTTTATTTCAAGAAAATCTGCTTAAAATTCTTTAAGCAGATTTTCTCAGAAAATGTGGAATCTAATGTAATCATTAAATTAAAAAAATAAAGTCAATTTTAAAACGCTAACATTTTACCATTATTGCTTGTTTCTATCATTTATTTTATAAAGAAAAGTGTGTGTTCCTTATTTTTCGACCCAACTACTATTTTACCATAACTTCTTACAGTCCCTCGCTTATTGCTTTAAGGCTGTTTCCCTTCAACCTCGTAACACGACCCGACTCTATTTTAAGCGGCAAAGGATTAGACGTGCCGCCGTGGCGCGGCGTGGATTTGTTTGACGAAAATTAATGAACTTTCGCTCTTGGGCGGTGATTTCGGTGCTTTGTGGCATGTGTGAGTGTGCGAATCCGAACAGATGCGCCTCATTGCCTTATAGTAGTGGCGCTGACTGGAGTGTTAGATAATGCTTATTAAATTAATTGAAAATTCATTGGCGTGAAATTGAATTGTGTGTGAATGTGAATGTGGGGTTGTGTGACTGCTCATCCTCCTTTTCTGCGCGAGCGAGCTAGCATGGAAGATGGCCTACCCCAATTCGATGAGTTTGTTTGCAGTTTGGCCTAATAGCAGTGGAGAGACAGCCGAAGACAATTCAATTAAGCAGAGTGCAGTGTCGAGATTTTAATGTTTGAGAGATGGGAGTATCGCGGGCCGGATCATGGTACAAAGTGTGAGGTTGTAAAATTTTATTGAAACCGTCGAGGTTTAAACGATTAGAGCTGGCAGTTCAATTTAGATGAAGACTGAATCAGCTCAACAACTGGTTTGTACGAAACACATCAATTCTGAATTGAAGAAGTTTATTGCTAGAGCTGACAAGCAATTTGTCTTAATAATGTAACTGATATTATAGGTGCAGTAGGTTGTGAGGTATGACACTTCCTCTCAGAATAATTTTCTCATACTTAAAGAGTGTGATGCAAAGTGAAGAAATTAAGTTCGTTTGTTATTGTATGTAGGATTTGGGATCATTTGGGCAGGAGCACCTATTTTGGGCACTTCCTGCTATAACTCAGTCAATTTCAAATCAATTGATTTGAATTTTTGAACACGGCTAGATACTGTGCCTATCTGATCGCAAGTGCCCAAAATAGGTGCTCCTGCCCAAATGGTCCCAGACCCTATATGGAGTTATGACGAGCTTGTTCACGCAATATTTTGGTTTTGGTATTTTTCTTCTTATTACTACCAACACGGAAAAAACAGATTACCAAAAAATACGTTAAAAGAACGCAAAAATAAGTAAACCGCTTGAACTTTTTACCCAGCAGTGGGTTGTTTCCTCGCTCTGCCGCTCGCAATGTTGTCAAAAACAAAGCGAGAAGCAGCTACCTAGCCAATAATGTCCGTGCGAGAAGCCAAATTTGGGTTTTTTGGCGATTACCCAAAAGTCGGTTTATTTCAACCCACTAGGGTACTTCGAAAGTCAACGCTGGGTAGAAAGAACTTTGCGATGGGCTGCAGTTTTCTGCCGGGATCAAACAGAAACTACCCACTCAGAGCTTTAACGCGGTAGGGTAATTTTCCAATTGTTGAACGGCTGAAAACTCGCCTATTGTTGCACACTCCATGTTATTCTTATGAGGTGTGCAACAATTGGCGAATTTTTAGCCGTGCAACAATTGGCAAATTACCCTATAGCCAAATTTGGGTTCTCGCACGGAAGAGTCGATATGAGTGAAAAGAACTTATATTTGGGTTGATTTCTGGTTCCGTGAAGCACATAGTAGGTCGATACCCAACCACTGATCTTTTTATGCATAAACATCTTTTTGAGTGTAGATACTTGACCCAATGTACATATTCACGACAAAGAATCAAATAATACTCGATCAAAACATAACTAAACTTTTAAATACCAAATCATAACTGTTTTGAGTGTGAGACGATCTAACACAGAACAAAAACT